>NW_019267788.1:506722-644177 GCF_002742605.1 Olea europaea var. sylvestris
CCACAATTGAAAACAATTCGACCTAGTATCCATTATATACAATGAGGAACTATTATGGCCATTCCGTGTCGAGGAAAAGTAAATAATCTGATTAAGCTCTAATCATATTTAGTTCAACTCAATTTAACCAGTGATTAGCTAAATAGACGTTCGTTCTAGTCGAGTTCTTATTGATTATAGTGACAATATTGATACTAGCGACGATATTACAATTACGGTTAAAACTTTGTACATTTACTATTTAATTTTATGTAATATTATGTTCCTAATTGGTATCAAAAATCTAGATTTTAATTTAAATCAAAATCAATAATTGATTTTAATCACATATTTCATGGGACTCACAACTTTTCAACTATATATTTAGTGCTTATTTGGTAAGGATTTGATTAATTGATTTTTTGACCGTTAGAGATCAAAATGGGTCCTACTTGTGAGAGAATAATTAAAAAATGACGACTGAAATAGTGAAATAACAGTTAAAAAATTGATTTTAATTGGCTTAAAATCTGTACCAAACAAGTAATTAATCAATTTTTACCAAATTCTACTACATCACAATTTTAATTTCCGCCAAAATAGGTACTATATTTTATTGCTAACTCTTTACGTGTAACACAAATCACGGGAGAGAGATAAGAAGACAAAAATGGAGATGGAGAACAAAAGTATGCTAAATATATTATTATGATAAACAGAAACAATTGAACAGATTTGACCCTTTTCATGTGTATGTAAATATCAATCATCTCATATCATAAACCCTTATTAATTTTATTATTCTAAGCCAGTTTACAACTCATTTCTTCTTGTTGCGTATGATTTTAAATGAAAAGTCAGCGACTTATCTCTCTTCTCCAACTTTTTCTCTCACTAAAAAATCACTCTCCGTGAAAAAAAGTTCTGATCTTCAAACATAAGTCTTTGAAAACCTAATTTATGTCAAGAACCTGAAATTGCATGTTGTATACGTATGTTTGGTGCAAAAACTTGCCAAACTAAGCAAGTCAAATGATTAGATTGCTTATGTTGAGTTGAAGTATGTGAAGTCAGTTATTGCAGGGAATTAATGGAGACTACTTATCAAGGTGATTTAGCTGATATAGTTCGAGCCAGTGGCGGTACAATAGGCAGCAGCAACGATTCTCCCGAGGCACCAATCTTGAAATCCGACTGGCAGTTCCCAAGCATCGAGATCGAAGAACCAATCGATGATTTTGGGGATCCATTTTCCATAATGGGAGATCCACTACTCCACGATATTGATAATTCGCTCGTGCCCGTGTCAAGTTTCTTAAATACCGGAAGTGCCGGAGGGTTCCGTGGTAGTAGTGGTGGTGGTGATGGTAGTGGAAATAACAGTATTCTTGACGATAGTAGAAAAAAGCCTCCTAGCATCTTTTCAAGGATGCAGATCTCTCCTAATACAAAATTTCCCTTATTGCCGCCGTGCGATTCTCCGATGGGTGCAGCTCCTTTGTTAGTTTCTAATGATCATAGGATTTCTCAAAAAAGTTTTGAAGGTTGTTTGGTGGAAAATCCTGATGTGGGTGTGCAGATCTCGTCTCCGCGAAATACGGGCATCAAACGAAGGTGATGATATAATTAATATCTTGACTCAAAATTTAATCTTCTTGATTGTTTAAATCATAATCTTATATTTAAATTCTATAACACCAACACCAGGCTTTCATAAACTAACTAATAATTAAAGCGAGTTTCAGAGAGTTTAGAATCTCAAAGTAGGGTTTGTTATAAAATCATTAAACAGTTTCTTGAGTTTATATGCTTCCTTCCCAGTAAGATTGATTTTTTGTATATGTTTTTAATGAAATTTATTGCATATACTGTTGGTGGAAACCCCACTTACAGGATTTCCGTTGTGTAGTCTTTCAAATTCTACATCATCTCAGCTTTTTAAAGAAAAAAAGTGAAAGTAAATGCCAAGAAGGACAGTGATGAATCAGTTTTTGCTTTCTAAATACTGAGAAAGCCAGAAAACACGGTGTTTAAATTCATTTCTCGGTTCTGATTTTGATGCTACCAGGAAGAGTCAAGCCAAGAATGTAGTTTGTATTCCGGCTCCTGCGCCTGCAAATAGCAGACCCAGTGGAGAAATTGTTCCTTCTGATCTTTGGGCCTGGAGAAAGTATGGCCAGAAACCCATTAAAGGCTCCCCTTATCCAAGGTAAAACTTTTGAGTTATGCTACAGTGTGTCAGATAGGTTCACATAAATGTTGATATAATGTTACATAATATTCTATCATTTTATTTTTAGTAGCAAAGTCAGCTTTTTTCATTCAATCATTTACTGCAACCTACACTTCTGTCGCTGTATCTATCAAAATCCTTCTGGCAAAATGGCATAATCCGAAACTTAATTCTACCTTTTCGTTCTTAGTAAGTTTGTTCAAGTGCACCTAGACGTCCCAACTAGGTCAGCACCGGTGTTGGGTTGGAACATAGGGGACGAGTCAAGATTTGAGAATTTTCTTAACTCTTGTTTAATTCTTGTGGTTTTGATCAATTTAGGGGCTACTATAGATGTAGCAGTTCAAAGGGTTGTTCTGCAAGGAAACAAGTCGAGCGTAGCCGAACCGACCCGAACATGTTAGTCATCACCTACACTTCTGAGCACAATCATCCATGGCCAACTCAAAGAAATGCTCTGGCAGGATCCACAAGATCTCAGCCATCAAAGAACAATAGTTCAGCTCCCAAGAATTCATCAAGTTCTGATCATCAGGGCCAAAAGTCTACAAACCCAAAAGAAATCAATACAGAAAATGTATCCTCACCATCTGTGAAAGAGAGAACGGATCAAGATTGCAACAAGAAGTTGGAAACGACTATTGATATCGAATTGAGTGAAGGGTTTCGACAGATTTATGAGCCGGCATTTTCGGCCGATGACAGCAACCAAGCCGAAGACTTCTTCTCAGAATTGGGTGACATCGAAGCCGAACCTTTAGATCTCTTGTTCACTCAAGGACTTTCTGGAGAAGAAGCCGAAGAAGACAAGACCTCAAATCCATTCAGTTTCTTTAATTAGAGTGCTGCAGGAAATAGTAACAACCTTAACATCATCTCATTTGGAGAAACTAAGGATTCATAGTTAACAAGATCCTAAAACAGCAGACATATGATCGTATATACAGATTTAACAGTTTCGTTTGATGCAATTTCATTCAGTTGAGTGAGGCCATCCATAAACGAACACAACACAATCATCTGATACATGTGATCAACTAGTTAAATTTTCTATGATTTTTACCTTTTTGTGTAGTTAAATTACTGCTGGTAAATTTGGAGCAGAAGCCAGTGAGTCCATTTCTCTCGGAATATTATTAGATGGGACAGAAAGCTGAGGAACAGAAGGTTTCACAGTTATAAAAAGTGTATTTGTCAGATATGACAGGAAAACTCAATGAAGGGATTGATATTGGATGGGACAATTTAAAGAGTGGGGAAAATTATTCAATCATGGGTACATACCTTAATTAAAAGAGGCAAAATCTATTGAAATTGAGGAAATTTATGACATTTATTATCAATTGAGTCATTATGTATATGTATTGAATTTAGAGGAGATGATACTTAAGCCTTCGGTTCCTCCGCTTTCTGTTTTTTCAATATAGCCAGGTTACAATATATGGTGTCAATTGGTTTGAATTCTTAAATGTTTAATTAATTAGATATAACCATATTTTTCTATGATACTAGTTGTTCGCGTCGAATGAAGGTTTAAGATTATGCAGGACGGGATGAATGAAAAGCGGTTTCGTTGGACTTCTAGTGGCCTTAGAATTATAGTGGTTTTTCAATTTCAAGCAGCCCCAGTGATAGCTAAGGGTACTTGTGACCGCTAGAATTATTGATATTGCTCGATCTCCAGCAAACTTAAAAGAATGGAAGGCCACACTAGAAGTTCAACAGCCTCATTGGCAACTAGCTACGGGATGAATGAAAAGCGGTTTCGTTGGACTTCTAGTGGCCTTAGAATTATAGTGGTTTTTCAATTTCAAGCAGCCCCAGTGATAGCTAAGGGTACTTGTGACCGCTAGAATTATTGATATTGCTCGATCTCCAGCAAACTTAAAAGAATGGAAGGCCACACTAGAAGTTCAACAGCCTCATTGGCAACTAGCTATGTGCGCTTGACCTTGAGAGGCTACTCTCAATCCTAATCCTCATCTAGAGAGCCTTTAGGGGGAATCACTTCCTAGATTCGCTCATTTCTTGGAATCGAAGTGGTATTGAACACCAGTCTATGTGACTACTAAGTGATATATTTATTTAAAGGAGAAATCTTTTATTTAATGATATTTAGTACCACCTAAATTGATATTGTAACTCCATTGATACTAAATAGTATTACTCTATTGAATAATCTTGTTATTATTGTGGTCCTAAATTAGTAGAGACAAGTATCTATATTTCATTTCCACTAAACCATGATACTTGACCTTCATTTGGGAAGAATTTATAAACAATCTAATTTTTATATAAATTTAAATGAATGATAATAAATGGATAGTACTTATATCTGATTTATAAATTATTTATAAGTGAGCCAAAACTTTGACCATTTATATTTAATTTATAAATTACTTATAAGTTAGCCAAACAGATCTGCATTGGCATCACTCTCACTAGCCTTTTAAACTAGATTGGGGGTGAGATTAATGTTTTAAATATAGTTACAAAGATCTCAATGAAATAGTTTTGTGCAGATTTGAGCAACTACCAAGCATTGCCTTTTCGTGGGATAATTCTTCTCCCTTTACTTTATTATATATTTTTCGTATAGTATTTGGCATTTATGATCATTACTATACATTTGGGCACTTCTGTGCTCTTCTTGTTTCAAAGTGTTTCGTATAAATTTTGGATTACATAATTATTATCTCGTTAACGGATAGAGTGAATTAAATATGCTAGATAACATTATTTCTAACATTTCCCTCATCACTATCAAATATCATAACTATCAACATGCTGTATTAAGCTATTCGTGACGCTCATCTAGCACACATCCATTCACCTATGCACACGTACCCACTTGTACAATATATATGTTTCATGTAGATTTTATAATCTAAACATAAATAATTAATCCTAGAAGACTTGTGCGTTTTCTAACACACACAAGAATAAACTCAATCTTTAATTATTATTATTATTATTATTATTATTATTATTATTATTATTATTATTATTATTATTATTATTAAATAGTTATCCAATTATTTGTCCCATGTGCCAATATTTATTAGATTGGGATCATGATGTACTATAGAGACTTAGTGACTACTCTTGTTGCGAAAGCACTTCTCCATGAATTATTATTTGATAAATAGTGACCTTAGGTTTTGTCAAATCCATCAACTTTCATAAAATATAAATCTAACCTATATCAACTGAAGTCACTTCCTTACAAGGGGAAAATGAAAATAAAGAAAGTGTAAAGTTTATATAGTTTTCCCAATATGATTGACTGGAAAAATGTAATTATGTGTTTGTTAGAATTTTTTAGTTTTATTGGAGTTAGTATTGAAGAATGATTTTGATGGGAAAGAAATAGCATATAAAGCTCAATTGCATGACCAATATTTGAGTGTTTTAGAACTTGTAGCGATTAATCTATCTACCAAGATCATGATAAGACGTGTAAATTATGCATATTCAACTATTTTCTAATTTGGCATGACTCGTTTTTCAACTGCATTGAGTTGAAAGGACTGTGTAGAAATATATAAAAACTGACGCAATATCATTTTGAAGTGTACATTGAGTTGATAGTGTGACATATAAATTAGATACACGAGCATTTTCTACAAAACGTCAGCTTAATATGCAATAACTTACCCTCAATGTCAATAATATTTGAAGTTTTATATATATATTATTGATAAATTTTTAGGAAATAAAATTACAAAGTTGCTAGACTTGACATCACTACTCTTTAAGACCTGCCAAATCCCAAATCAATAAATTCGTCCTTATGTATAGATTCTTTATTATTTTTTTTTCAAATGTCTTTTTACCAACACATTCTTCCAAAAAAAATAAATAATTTTTTTTATGTAAATTCATAATTTTTCATATTTTCCAATCACACATTCTCCAAAAATATCACTTTTCTCAAAACCCGTTCTAAAAAAAAAAAAAAAAAAAAAATCTACATCAAATAGTCCAACATCATTTCTAGTCCTTCAGTAAAAAATCCATCTTATCGCATTTTAAGAATTTTGACTTTATTTATTTTATTTTATATGCTATATTTTCATTTTTATTTTGTGTCCTTTTATCATAAACATTGTTATGGCTCACCCAATGAGGTAGATCACGTGGCAGCTAACTAGGAAAAAGTGAGAAGCTATGTGATGCAGGACGAATTAAAGAATAGAAAGAAGAAGCAAGAAGGGAGGGAGAAACCAAAAAGAATGGGAGAGAAACCGGAGAAGAGGGAGAAATCAGGAAAAAGGGGAGGAGGAAGTAGACATAGGTAACAAACCACTAAAATATTCTTCAATTCATCAAACTGTTTCAATTACAAGAACAACTAGATTTAAATAGTAAAACAAAAAACCTAAAGATAAGGACTTGGGCCAAATCCACTAGACAAGCCCAATGAAATAAAAAGACATTAATAAATAAAACACGAAGTAAGTAAAATAATTGGGTTGCAAGGAATTGGGCTGTGCGGGTTGAGTATTAGGGTGAGACTTTGTGGAACAGCACCCTAGCAGTAGCAACAACGATCGAAATTCCTCTCCTTTTGTTTCGTTTTTTTCTTAAATTGCAAAAAATTCTAAAATGAAATTTCAGGTGTGGATAGTACCCGTAAACAGTAATTTTTTTTAAACAAAGAAAGAAACTAAAAAAATGAGATTTGTTGCTTTTACACAAAATTCTTCTCACTTGTGTTGTTTCGACAAATTTTGGGAAGAAAATAAGAAGAAATTTTGGATTATAAGAAAGAAATTATCGAAGGTTCAGCTTTGATACCAAATTTGATACAGGATAAATAAGAAAATAGTAAGAAAAAGGGGAGAACTGGAGAGAATGGGAGGAGAAATCGGAGAAGTAGAAATTCAAGGAGGGAGAGGGGAAGGGAAAGGAATGAGATGCCACAACCAATCTCAATTCATCTTAATCATCGAACTAATGAAATTACATGGCAAATTATGTTTAAATAGTCAAAACAAAATCTACCTAAAACGAGCTTGGGCCAATACAAGCCCAATTACATAAATAGAATCTAAAATATAAATAAAGTCCAATTAGAAATAAATAAAATAGATGATGTCCTCATCACTATGCAAGACCTACACTCCATGTTATCTAACCTTCCTAAGCTTAGGTCAAAGTAGTTGAGCAGAAGGCGAGGTGGTTTACGTGTCTCATCTGAAGTGACTTCACCTTATCCGAAGTGCCATGTCCAAGGAAAGGCATCACAGGTTGCCGAAGTGTATTTTATGTTGGAATTGGCTCAATAATAATTGAAATTAACCGAAAATTGGTTAAGTGTAAAACTGAAAAAATAAAATTGTGTTATTTCGTGTCAATTTCGGTCAAATATTCGGATTTGATCGGATAGTCAAATTACAAAAGTAAATAGATCAACTTATTCTATTCGTCGAGTAGATTGTAGTGGTATATTTGGAATTTCGAAACCAATTCCGAATGAATGAGAAATTGCGGTCCAAAATTGGAAGAAATGAAATATTGCAACTTTTCGAAAGGATGCAGGTTTTTTTCCACACTACTTCATTTGCACCCTTTCTACATCTATAAATAGGACTCTATGGACGTGATTTTGAGTACATAATTGCATTGAGCATCCATTCTTCTTTTGCAATTTATCTTTCTCTCCTTCTTATAACATTCCTTTGTAAAGGAAAAATTCCGTCGTTCTTGTGGTTTTAAATGCTGCTACCACAAGTGTGTATCCATTGTATCTTGAGAGACATTTTCCATTCAATCGTGAGTATCGTAACAAGTCAATTTGTCTTAAGGAAAGAGTTATGCTCACCTTGAATTTCTTTTTCTACTCCTTTTTATTTTATTTTGGTTTCATGTGGTCGTTTTAGTCATATACTATGTCATTACATTGTGTTCTAATTACGCTCATGCGAGTTAGAACTTTTGCTTACAATAACAGTGTTTTGACTATGCTCTTACCAGTTGAAACTTTGTTTATTTACAACATATACAACCATTATACCGCTAAAATAGATACTCGAAACAACATTTTCGAAGTGAAAATCCTTTACTTCACAGGGCAGCTTCAACAAACATTGCTTTAGCCTCGTATTCCATATCATTAGCATATTTGGCAACTCTATAGAGACACTTTCAATCAACTTTACAGTTCACTTCTCAGGTGATAGGCCTATGACATAGGATGGTTACTTACTAGATCATTTAAGATTACCACAAACTTAGGATAGCTAGGATTGACACCTATCAGAGTTGACCCATGACCCGTTGAGATGCGACCACGTGTCAGGCATCCAATGGACACCATTTATTCATTTCTAATATAAAAGTTCACACTGAGTATCTCCCATATATAATGCAATTTCACATATCCACAATATATTGTTTGGTATTCTCTCTTCAACCTAGTTTTTATTACTTTGTCTATTCCACACCTAAAAATATCTTTCATCGATGACTGACTTAAGCATCAGAGTATCTGTGGCTGCCTCCCTACCACTTTAGATACAGGCACGAGCATCAACCCTTTGTTTAAATGTGCAGCAAGTACATGTGAGAGTAGAACAAGGATTTATTGACCACAAATTTTGCTAGTTTTCGAGGTCAATAAATTGATGCTATTTGTGGAAAATCACACTTTAATCATGAGTGTATCCCATGAGGAAAAAGCCTATCGAAAAATCAATCCCATACCCCTTTGAGAAAATTATTGTTCTTGATGAAAGAGCAAGTGAAGTTTTAAAGAAAAATCAAGGAAACGTTTATTTTTAGCTCTTTGATCCTTAAAGAAATAAAGAGGTGGTGTAAAAAATTTTGTTCTTCAAGAAAGAACAAGGGACTTTGAAGAAATTAACTTAAAGAGACCCATTTTAAAGAAAAAAAATGATGTCTTGGCAAAATGAGTGGAAGCAAAGGAAATGGTGTTAACTCACGAAGAATGGTGAGAGAGATCTCAGAGGATGAAGTCTCGCTAACCCAACACAATCATCAAGCTCATCACTTGAAAGGTTGAATAATTGGTGCTCACCTCACCAAAAAAGTGGCACCATGGCTGCTAACATGATGAGCACCACTGAGGAGAATTCCACAATGCAGCTTCTCCTTTAATAGATGCAGGCACAAGCCGGTATGCAAATCCCATCTCATATGTCTCACCAAGGTTTCCTCCGATCCAATTTTCAAGGTCAATGAGGAACCAACAAGGGGAAGAGAAACTAATATCTTTTATCTGGAATGGAATGAGGCATCCAAAATTTCATCTCATGATAGTAATTGACTTGATTATATACTATTTACATATTTTTGACAAAAAAAATTTGTAACGTATTACCGTTTGCTAATTATCTCTTATTTACATATTCTAGAAATCCTTTGTTATTTTTAAGGTAATTAGCAAAATATATTTCTATTGTTTGCATTCATTGCGAAAATAGTCACTATAAGAAATGTCATATTCAATAATCATATAAATGATCGTAGAATATACATTTTTGGCTGTTGATCACATTCAACGATTAAAGTCAGTTGATCGTTCGTTGGTGGGCAGGGAGGTGTTGGCGAATGTGTTCAACTACTAAAAATATGTTAGGTCATAAATGTATTATTTCCCCAACTAAATAACTGTTCGTAAAAAGTTTGTATTGACAACCCATTCTTTTTTCAACAATCACTTGTTTAGCTGTTGTATCAACTATTTTTGTCGTTAAAATACAATGAAAGCAACCAAATTTAGCTGCCTTTCGTTTCAACAACAAAAAAGATCATTAAATATTAATTTTAACAACCAATTAATTTTATTTAAGCAATTAATTTTTCGTTGTATTAATTATTTTTATCGATAAAATATCATTGAAGTAGCTAAGATTTATTTGCCTTCTTTTCAACAATTAAAAAAAAAAGTTGTAAAAAGCTTATATTAACAATTGAAGTAATAAAACAATGAGAAATATGGTTGTTAAGAGTAATACTCACAACTTCATAATTTTCACACATTCATATCAAACTACCCACAAACATAAACAAATATAAGTAAGAAAATTAATTGAAAATAACATTAACAAGAACAAAAAAATTTCTAAGTGTTTCAATCAATTAAAATATCTTAACACCAACTACAATTATATGTTAAATATCATGAACTAAATAAAAGATTACACCAATTTGATCATTGGTGTTGTCAACATAAAAACAAGCAAATTTAGAGTTAGAGACAGTTGCCTCAATTGAAGAAAAATATATTATTATTACAACCGTCACCTAAAATAAAGTTAAACACATTAATTATCACCATTTAAACCATTGGATGGAGATGCATTGGGTTGAATAGGCCAAAGATATGCAACTCTTCAGAAATGCGACTTTGTCTTTGCAGATTAACTAAGAATGAAAATCTTGAACATCATTCCATAAAGCGGCATTCTCTAAGCAAGAACCACAATTTTCAGACCATGGCTTCTTTAGGTTTCTTTTTTATAACTCCAAAGCCTTGACATATCCCACTTTAAACTCATCAGCTCTATCCTGATAGAACATTTAGAACGAGATTAAACATTTCACAATAATTATTATTATTATTTTAATTTTGAGAAAACTGAAATAGTGTACAAAAGAAAAAATATCACTTAAGTAGTCATGGATTTCTATTTCTCAGCAAACTCCTTTGTAACCTAATATTCAAGAAACCAAACATGTCATAATAGAAACCAAGAATTTAAACGCCCAGTTGAAAGCCTTTAAGAATTTTACCTCTTTTATACTTTTGCAATCCGGAATTAGTTGCCTTATACTCTTTCCAAAAATCATTTTTGTAATAATTAACATCAAACAAAACATTAAACAAATTGCTCAGGCTTATACAATACAGAGAATAACAAAATGAGAAATTGTACATGAAAAGGAAGAAGGAAGTCGAACGGCAATTTGGTTTATTTGGATCTTTGGCTTTCTTTTCCTTTTTTGCTTTTGGATCTATAAATTTTGTTTTCTATCTGCTCGTCAATAAAAAACGAGAAGATAAAAAAAAAGTACACACGAAAATTAGGGGCTTGTTCGGTATTGATTTTAAGCTGATTAAAATCAGTTTTTTGATCGTTATTTCACTATTTCAGTCGTCATTTTTGAATTCTTTTCTCACAGGTAGGATCCATTTTATCTCTAACGATCAAAAAATTAATTCTCAAAATCACTACCAAACACCCTCTAGATTAAAGTGATAATAACACTATACAGTAAGAAAATACATTGAGATTACATTTTTGCTTGATTTTTCTTGACCTCACAAGGCATTTTCACAACCTGAGACCCTATATAGAAATGAGATAATTATTTCAAAATCAGAAATTAAAAATTTCATGAAAATTCAACCATGAGAAAGTCTATGTTCATTTTGCAATTAACTATTATACATCTAGAAATTGGTCTGACATCCATATAAGACTCGTTTACACAAGTAAATTGCCAAAAAGATGAAATCATTGGCTCTATCGAAGGGTCAACAGATTTCACCATTCTCAGATTTTGATGAATCTTGTAATAATTAGTTTAGGCCCACAGTTGTAAACCAGAATTCAACCCATGAAATTAATAATGTACAAAATTATCCAAAAGCAACAATCAAGAAGAAGAAAAGATGAGGTAAAGGAAGAACAGATCAAACTGATGCACCTGATCGCTCCTGTTGCCATTATTAATCAGAGAACCATATTCACTTGTCAAACTTTGTCAAGAAAGATGCTTCTACTATTTGCAAATTTCATCAAGCACCTAGTGGGTTTATCTCAAAGCAACAGTGAATCAAAAAATTAATTTAGAAGATTTTTACTAACCACAAAGGAAATACAAAAAGCCAATCATTATGTAGATTGAGAATTATAATGAGGATGAAAAGGGGAAAAAGTCAAAAAACTGAGAAGAAAAGGAAACCAAAAGGAGAGAAAAAAATAATGAAACAAAATTGTCAAAATAACTAAACTCTAGACAGAAGTGTTGAAAATTCTTGGTCATTCTTTAGAACAATTGATCATAAGGGATGAAGTGTTGAAGACTTAAACTCTAGACAAAATACTCTGCAATATTTGGGGAATAACTCTTATTGAATTCAAAGAAAGCTTTCGGCTAATATAGCCTCACAAACTAGAACAGGAAATAAGAAAATAATGCCCACGTTGTACACTCTTATGAACGTGGTATTCTAGTTGAAGACTAAATCAAACAACACAACACGACCCTGACAAATAGGGTTTATTAACAGAAAGATAAACAAACAACCAAAAGACTTTGACTTCTTCAACAATTTCCTTACCTAAATTGATTTGCAGTCTACAAACAGTTTATCTTTGGTACTACATATACACCAATTTGCTCTTGAAGCCTCAAGAACACATCAAGCTTCAATGGCTTGGTCATAACATTAGCAACTTGATTCTCTGTAGCACAATGAACAAGTTCCAAAACTCCATCTTTAACAAGGTCACGAAGAAAGTGGAACCTTATGTCAATATGTTTGCTCCTCCCATGTAGCACAGGGTTCTTTGACAACTTTATAGTAGAGCAATTATCATAGAACACTATAGTACTCCTATTTTGAATGTGACAAGCTTCTCCAGTACTTTCCTAATCCAAACTCCCTGGCAAGCACAGGAGGCAGCAGCTATATACTCTTCCTCAGTGGTGGATAAAGTCACAATTGGTTGTTTCTTCGATGACCAAGCTATACCTCCAGTTCCAAGCTTGAAGACGTAACCAGAAGTGCTTCTTTGACCATCTAAGTCACCTGCATAGTTACTGTCAGTGTAAACCAGCAAAATCCCATCTTTACCCTTCTTGTAAAAGATCCCAAAATCCATAGTGCCTTTCACATATTGAAGCACTCTCTTTGCTGCTTGTAAATGCAGTTCAGTGGGACTCCCCATGTATCTGCTAATTAAACCAACAACATACATTAGTCAGGCCTTGTTGTAGTTATATACATAAGCCTCCCAATTATTTGCTTGAAAGCAGTGGCATCAACTTTAGCTCCATTCTGATCCTTCATCAACTTATTGTACAATAGGGTTCTTGCTTGAGTTGCTATTTGCCAACCCAAACCTTTCCAACACATCTCGAGCATACTTCTCTTTGACTGATGTATATCCTATCTTCATTTTGTGAAACGTCAACTCTAAGGAAGTATCTCATCCTTCCAAGATTAATCATTTCAAACTCGAGCACCATAGATTTTTTAAACTTATCAAACATCTCCTCATCATTACTAGTAAATATAAGATCGTCAACATACAAACTAACAATAAGAAGTTTACCTTCCTTATCGGACTTGATAAACAATGTATGCTCAAAATTGTACTTTTCGAAGCCCTCCTTCATAAAATAAGACTCAATCTGGTTGTACCAAGCCCTTGGAGCTTGCTTAAGACCATAGAGCTCCTTCTTTAGCTTGTAGACCTTGTCTTCCTTTCTTTTTCTTTCATAACCTCGAGGTTGATCCACAAAAACTTTCTCAGTCAATTCACCGTGTAAGAAGGTACTCTTCGCATATAGTTGGTATTCCAGCCCTTTTGAGTTGTAAGAGACATCACCATTTTGATAGTGTCCCATCTTGCAATTGGGGCAAACACCTCATTATAATCAATTCCATCCTCTTGTGCATACCTTTTAGCCACGAGGCTAGCTTTCCACTTGTCCACAGCTCCATGCTCATTAGGCTTTGTTTTAAACACCCATTTCACACCAATTTTCTTATCTCGAGCAGGTCGAGTGGTCAACTCCCAAGTCCCATTCCTTTCGATAGATTCAATTTCAAATCCATAGCTTTCTTCCACTTTGGATTTTTGATAACCTCCTAGAATGTAATAGGGTCGACAAAAACAAACATGACACCATCTTCTTCTTCTTCAGATAAACCTAAGTCTTCACCATCAACATAGTCTTCCAACCAAGGAGGCCGTCTTCTAGTCCTTCGCCGATCTGAGCTTGGTAAATTTTTGTCAAGAGGCTCATGTGATGATGAGCTAGCTCCACTTTCTTCTTCTTCAAGCACATCACCCTTACATTCTTCATTGCTTTGCTCACTACCTTCATCATTATCTCTCCATTCTAAAACGTCAAGCCTTACTCCTTCTGCACTTCTTTCCTAATTCTAGCACTCATTTTCTTCAAAATCTACGTCCCTGCTTACCACAATACGTTTAGCAAGAGGGTCATAAAGCCTATAGGCCTTTGATTCATCACTTCTTCCCAACAACACACACGGAGAACTCTTATCATCTAACTTCACCCTCTTGTCTGTCAGGAATGTGTATATGTGCAATACATTCAAGCACTCGAAAATAGTTTACTATAGGCTTGATATCACTCCAAACTTCTTCTGGTGTCACATCCTTTAAGGCCAAAGTTGGGCTTCAATTTAACACATGCACACTCCACTTCGTGGCTTTTGGCTAAAATATTTTAGGAACCTTCTTTTTAGACAACATACTTCGAACCGTAATCATTATGATTCGATTCTTTCGCTTAACAACCCCATTTTGTTGGGATGTATAGGTTGCCATCAACTGCCTTCTACTACCATTATTTTTTTACAGAAATGATTGAACTCAGAAGATATAAATTCATCCCTCCCATCTATGTGCAAATTTTTATGAATTCACTAAATCTTTTTGCCGTTTGACATTGGTTTGATTGGTTTACAAATGTCAGCGTGGACTAGTTGCAACCTTTGAAAAGCCCTCCATGAGTTCCTCCTTGGTATGGTCCTTCAATGTTGTTTTCCCACTAGGCAATCAGTGAATATTTTACTCGAAGTCTTACATACAGGCATACCCTTCACCATCTTCTTATATTGTAACATTCTCAAGCTCTTAAAATTTAGGTAACCAAACCTGCAGTGCCATAGGTGTGACACCTAAGGCTGTTTGAAAACAACCAGAGACACAAGGTAGTGTAGTAGCTAGTAGGAAGAGCATTCTGTTTGCAGACATTGTACTCTGCATGATCAGACCTCTAATTGTGGATGATACAACTTACACGTTCCTTCCTGAATTAGGATGGTAAGGCTTTTATCTTGAAGCTATCCGATGCTAACCAGGTTGTTCTTTGACCCTGTTATGTAGTACACTTCTGTAATCACTAGTGTAATCCCACCAACCTCCATCCTTATGCTTCCTTTTCTAGTGACTGCCATACTGGTGTCGTTCCTAAGTTTTACAGAATGTTTGAAACTTTCATCAAGGTGTGAGAACCATTTCTTGTTCCCACTCATATGGTTACTACAACCAGAGTTAAGGAACCACACATATTCTCTTCTTGAGTTGTTAAGTTCAACATACGACATTAACGGCATCTCATCTTCCTCCCCCAACTCAACATAGTTTGCATTCTTTTCCCAACTTGGACACTCGTATTGAAAGTGTCCTAGTTTGTGGCACTTGTAACATTTCACAATTTTTTTGTTGAAAGGCTGTCTTCATCTGCCTCGGCCTCTTCTTCTATAAGCTCCACGTCCCCTTCCTCTACCTCAAACTCTGTCCTGATATGAGACTTTGAGTACCTATTCTTCACCACTTCTATGCCCACTCATCCTTTGCTCATGTAGTGGCAAGCTACTCTGTAAATCATCGATTGCTAGAGTGACCAAATCATTAGATTCTTCCACTGTACACACGATATAATCTAATTTCGAAGTTATGGACCTCAAAATTTTCTCAATAATAACAACTTGATCCATCTTCTCACCATGTATCTTCATCTTGTTAGCAATGGTGAGAATACGATCAAAGTGCTCATCCACTCATTCTTTTTCCTTCATTTGCAGGACCTCAAACTCTCTTCTTAGAGCTTACAATTATGCTCGCTTCACCCTTGTTGAACCCTGATATTTTTGCTTCATCTAGTCCCAAATTTGCTTCGCTGTATCCTTGACAAGAATGGTCTTTATAATCTTCCGATCTATAGCCCGAAACAAATAATTCTTGGCCTTCAAATCTTTCAACTTCGGATCCTCTATTAGCTTGCGTTGAGCCCCAATCAACACTGCTTCCTCTGGTGCTGCAGCTATTCTATTATCCACTAAACTCCAATATTCCTTTGATCGAAGGAAATTTTCCATAAGCATTGACCAATGATGATAATGGCCATCAAACTTAGGAATTGCAAGCTGAACAAAGTTGTTTTCTGTAGCTATACTTCGATCACGGACACTTGTTCCTTTTTCTATCTCTTGGTTAGGCTCCTGTGATGAGGCTCTGATACCAAATATTTGTTGAAGACATAAACTCTAGACAGAATACTCTGTAATATTTGGAGAATAACTCTTATTGAATTCAAAGAAAGCTTTCGGCTAATATAGCCTTACAAACTGGAACAGGAAATAAGAAAATAACAACCCACATTCTACACTCCGATGAATGTGGTATTCTAGTTGAAGACTGAATCAAACAACATAGTATGACCCTAACAAATAGGGTTTATTAACAAAAAGATAAACAAACAACTAAAAGACTTCAACTTCTTCAACATGAAGATGAGAGGGGCCACTCATATGTTGGATGGTTTAACTGGTGAAAAACGAATTGAGTGAAAGAAAAGAGACGAAAAGTGAAAATTAGACTTGGAAACGAGAAAGTAAACAATTGGAAAAATTGGGTGGGAAATTGGATTTCAAGAAAAACCTAATTTTTGTTTAAGGCTTTGAGTAACATTTTTCAAAAAAATAAAATAAAAATGCATTTGAATTAGTGTTATGATGGAAAATGTATGGTTAAAAAAATAAGATTTTTTTTGAATTTGCGTGTAATATTATTTTATTGAAAAATGTGTGTTTGAAATGATGTCAAATCACTGTTGAAGAATGTAGTTTGATAAAAAAAGGGGACTCAAACAAGGGCGAAATATGTTGGGGGAAAAATAGGCGGGATCTTTTAATTTTTCAATATTTTGAGAGAAATGTTTATATTTTAACAACTACTAAGAAATAGCCATTGAATGTCGAATTTTCATTTAGTTTTAACAACAAAGTATAATTAGTTGTTGTGAGAAGTAATTCCAGCAATAACTAAGGTGATATCGGATTCAGTTTCCACCATATATCGACACAACCTCGATTGAGACAACACCCAACTTCCACTTCCTTTCTTCCCACATATGGTTGCTATCTATACTCACAAAGAGACGGCCAAGATGAAGAATAATATAGCCCAAGAGAAACCACACAGGTTATATGAAGGAAAGAGGCCGAGAATCAATGTCACATAAAGAGATGGAGTGTTTTTCATAGTGGAGGCATGGAGGAGCCGTAGGTTATAAGCTAAATGAGTGACCAAAAAATGGTAAGTTAGGTTAGGTTAACTTAGTGGTCCAAACAAGGCTCAACACAAGGTAATGGGCTCCAAATGAATACCATTGCCCTCCAAGTAAATGGGACGGACCATGAGCAACAATATTAAAATAGGTTGCTTCTAACGGTCCATAGAGAATTGGATTCGGTTGTCTCGATGATAGTGTCGACATATAATTAAATCATACGGCCAATGCCGATTGATAATAAATAAAACCGATGTTACATCATTGTCCGGGAGGTCGTTTGACAACAAATTACCTAACAACCTTCACCTTGGTGTCAAAGGACCTGCAAAAGAAAATGTCTCCTAATAGTGACACCTCTAATAGAAAATCAATAAAATTGAAAATCATTTACCTGTACCAATGTTTAGAAGTTTCTTGTAACTTCTAAACTTTGCTAGTGGCAGTACTTTCGTCCCCATATCAAAAGGATTGTAATGGATGTGGACCTTTTCAAGTCTTACTACCTCTTGAGATACTATATCTCTAATGAAGTGGAGTCTAACATCAATGTGTTTAGTGCGCTCGTGAAAAACAGGGTTCTTGCACAAATGTATAGATGACTGACTATCAAAATACACTACCACATAATCATTCAAGACACATAGTTCATGAAGTAGGCCTCTATGCCATAGAGCTTCTTTAATAGCTTCAGTGGTGGCAATATATTCTGATTTTGTAGTGGATAGTGCAACAATGTGTTGTAACTATGATATCCAACTAACACATGAATTTGATAAGGTAAATACGTAAGACGAAGTGGATTTTCTACCCTCCCTATCTCTTGCATAATCAGTATCTACAAAACCCTTTACTTTTGTACCTTCTTTATTAGCACTAAACTTTAAACATACGTCACTCGTACCTTTCAAGTACTTTAATAGCCACTTTAACGCTTCCCAATGTTCAGGGCCTGGATTAGCCATGTACATACTGAGAGTACTAACAGCAAAACCTAAATCTGGTCTAGTGCAAACCATCAAATACATTATGGAACCAATCACATTAGAGTAAGGCACTCTACTCATATATTCTACTTCACGCTCATTGCAAGAAGATTGTTCCTACGATAAAACAAAATGATTATCAAGAGACAACGTGACAGGTTTGCAATCACTCATATTAAATTTCTTCAATACTTTGGATATGTATGAAGACTGATGCAAGAACAAAATGGAATTTGACCTATCTCTTTCTATTTCCATGCCTAGGATTCTCTTAGCCTTATCTAGGTCTTTCATGTCAAATTCACCACTTAGTTTTGCTTTTATGTTATTTATCCACTTAGAGGATGATCCAATCAAGAGCATGTCGTCCACATAGAGCAACAAAAATATATAATTATCATCAGTCTCATTGTGTTGAAAATACAAGCAATGATCAAATTTACTTCTTTGCAACCTTATAGTGAGTACAAAGGAATCAAATCTCTTGTACCACTGTCTAGGAGATTGTTTTAACCCATACAAGGATCTTCTCAGAAAACACACATAATCCGATTTTGACTTATCCTTAAAACCTTTTTGTTAATTCATGAAGATTTGTTCATCAAACTCACCATGTAAAAAAGCAGTTTTTACATCAAGTTGTTCAAGTTCCCAGTCAAAGTGTGTAGCCAATGCGAGCATGATACATAATAGTGGTGTACTTAACAACTGGTGAGAAAATCTCATTATAATCAACGCCCTCCTTCTGTGTGTAACCTTTAGCCACTAACCTAGCTTTAAACCTTAAGGGTTCCGAGCTACTAGTACCTTCCTTAATCTTAAAGACCCATTTGCAATCAACAATCGATTTGTTCTTAGGCCTAGGTACCAGCTCCCAAGTAAGATTCTTTTCTAAAGAACTTATCTCTTCTTTCATTGCCTTAAGCCATTCATTACATTGATCACTGTCTATCGCCTCTTCAAAGATTTTTGGCTCTTTATCAGCTAGTTCTTCATAACTAGCCTAGGCGAAAGTTAATTCAGATTCAAAATCGAACCTTCTAGGTTCTCTTGTTTGTCTTCTCTCTCTATCCCTAACTAAGTTGTAGTTAGCTAAAGGATTTTCTTCTTCATAGTGCTTTTCTATCACTACTTAGTTACTATTCTCCACCTCAGGTTCCTGAACTTAAATCTCCACCTCATTAGGAGTAGTAGGGGCAGGTGTACTGAGCTTTCCTAACTCCACCTTAAATGGGTCTCTCTTTTCACCTGGTTCAATTTCAGTCTCAGGTTCAATTTCCCCTTTAATACACGGCATCTCATTCTCGTTAAACGCGACATTCCTACTTATGATGATCTTAATCCCTTTTTGGCTTCTATCCCATAACCTATAACCCTTAAGACCCTCGGGGTATCCTAGAAAGACACACTTCCTAGCTCTAAGTTCCAACTTTTTCTCACTTTGATAAGAAAAAGCTGTACAGCCAAAAGTTCTAAGTATCGAGTAATCACTCAATTTACTCGACCATCTCTCATGCGGAGTGTTACCATTCAATGCAGCAGAAGGAGTCAGGTTAATCAAATAACAAGTAGTCGTAACAGACTCACCCCAAAATGACTTGGGAACACCAGAAGTTAACATCATGCAACGTACTTTATCAAGTATAGTCCTATTCATCCTTTCCGCTACCCCATTTTGCTGAGGAGTGTAAGGAATAGTCTTATGTCTAGTTATGCCGCTTTCTTTACACATACTATCAAATTCATTATTGCAGAATTCTAGGCCGTTATCTGTCCTTAAAAATTTGATTTTCTTGCCAGTTTGATTTTCCACTTGTCTCTTCTAGTTATTAAAACTATTAAAAGTCTCAGATTTATCTTTCAATAGATAGACCCATACTTTCCTAGTATAGTCATCGATAATAGAAAGGAAATACCTATTCCCACCCGATGTGGGATTACTAATAGGACCCCACAGATCAGAGTGCACATATTTAAGCATGCCTTTAGCTCTATGTACACTCGTGGAGAACGAAGTCTTATGATGCTTACCAAGTACACAATGATCACAAAATGACAAATCTGACACAGTCATTACCAAACGCACCTTTTTCATTAAGTAGCTTAAATCCCTTGATGCCTACGTAAGCAAGTCTATTATGCCATGTGTGTGTGTGTGATCAATCTTGACAGAAGAGATAGAGGAGTTCAAACTTCTAATCACTTCCCCAATAGTAATATAGATATCGTTTTTGTTAATTTCCTTAATGGAAACTAAAGCACCCTTGATCATTTTTAGCATACCGTTTCTAATTTTACCAGTGAAGTTATCCTTTTCAAGTCTCCCTATTGAAATCAGATTTCTAGACAATTCAGGAATATATCTAACATTCTTTAATGTGTACACAAAACCTGTGTCAAATTTTACATTTATGTCACCAATTCCAGCAATAGTATAAGCAAAGTTATCACATAGCACAACATGCCCAACATTAGATTCATGCAATTTTTGAAACCAATTCTTTTCAGACGTCATATGAAAAGATGCACCAGAGTCAAGTATCTACTCGTGCATGCGGGAATTAGCAGTTAGATTTAATTCAGCAGAATATGCAATGGAACTTGTAATCATATAGACCTCACAACCATCTATATCAGAAGTAGATGCTAACACATTGACCTCATCTCTCTCCTTAACCTTTAGCTTACCCTTCTCCTTATAACAGTCCTTTATAAAATGCCCCGTGTTTCCACAACCATAGCATTTTCTAGTTTTAGTTCTAGATTTTGATCTAGACCTACCTTTGCTTTTCTTTTTCCATCCATTACCACTTGACTCGCCACTAATTGGATATCCATCATGACTATTTTGCCTAAATTGAGTTCTACCCCGCATCATATGTACCTCACCATTCCTCTTATCGTGTTTTTAGCCTTAATTTCCATTTCTTTACTTTTAAGGGAGTCTATGAAAATTTCAGGTGTCAACGTATCTCTACCATACTTAATGGCGTTCTTAACTTCCTTATAGGAATCAGGAATAACATTGAGCAAAATTATAGCCTTACAAGTTTCGGACACAGTCTCATTACAATTAACTATATCTTGCACCAATTTGTTATACACGTCTACATTGTCATCAAGATCCTTTGAAGGATCCATTTTAAAATTGAAAAAACGTTCGAGCAATTAAAGTTTATTCGGTATAGACTTAAGCAAATATAAGTCTTCCAATTTTTTCCAAAGTTCTTTAGTGGTTTTCAGTTTACCCATCTTTCTTAAAACGACGTCAGACAAGTGTAAAATGATTGAGGTATAAGCAAGCTCATCGGCTTCTTCTCTTTGTTTTTGTGAAAAATCAGTTGAAAAATTACCTTCAATAGCCTTTGAAACTTTTTGTTAAACTAAAATGCTCTTCATTTTTTGTTGCCAAATAGCAAAATCACCACTTCCATTAAAAATTCCCAAATCAAAGTTGTGAGTTGTCATCTTTACATAATAGTTAAAGAGTGCACAAAAAACACAATCAAACCACACAAGGTTTAAGGTTTCAGATAATATACGCCCAGAGTTTCGTAAGACTTGGGGTCTTAGATCAAGGGAATGTTTGAAAACGGGTAAGGTCACGGTAATTCTAATGGAATGGATAAACAGCGAAAATTAACAATGCAACAGAAAACTATGTCTAACAGATAATTAGTTTCACAATAGTTATATCACTGAGGCTCAAATACTGATTTAACTAAAATACTCAATCAAGTAATCAAGGGCACATAACCCTAATTTTTAGCACAAGCAATGGTTGCCAAGCAATGGCAACCCTAAACCTAATGATCACCCTACACGATGATCTGCTAGTGCAAAAATATAAAGGTTTCGCCAATTTACTAGAGCAGACCTATCTGAGTTTGTAACGTGGAGAGATACGAATTTACTGCTTTAGAGCCACCACTATTCGCCCTAAAGTTTCAGCAAATATAACAGTTCGTTCAACAACAAATTCAAATTGTAATCAAGGGCAAAATCATCCAGAATTTTCTGCACAACCTGAAACATTAAACCAAACACTTTAGTACGTTCAGGGAATCAAAATAATTGAAATGGCACGAAAAAACCACGCAGAAACTCCTCCACGCGCTGTTACCGGACAGCCACGCGCCGTCGTCGCCGCGCCTCACCACCGAAGGCGCCTCGACCTGCTGAGTCAGAATCTGCCCTCAGTTTCTTCTACAAGTCAGCCGTTTGTCCGAAAATAGCAGATGCAGGTTCGGCCCTTTTGCAAAAAATCGCGAACCCGTCCCCTTTCTTGGTTGATTTCTTGCTAGAGAAGATGACCCATGCTTTGATACCAGTTGTGAGGAGTAATTCCAGCAATAACCAAGGTGATACCGGGCTTAGTTTTCACCATATATCGACACAACCTCGATTGAGACAACACCCAACTTCCACTTCCTTTCTTCCCACATACGGTTGCTATCTACACTCACAAAGAGTTGGCCAAGATGAAGAACAATATAGCCCAAGAGAAACCACACAGGTTATATGAAGGAAAGAGGTCGAGAATCAATGTCACAGAAAGAGATGGAGTGTTCTTCATAGTGGAGGCGTGGAGGAGCCGTAGGTTATAAGCTAAATGAGTGACCGAAAAATGGTAAGTTATGTTAGGTTAACTTAGTGGTCCAAACAAGGCTCAACACAAGGTAATGGGCTCCAAATGAATACCATTGCTCTCCAAGTAAATGGGACAGGCCATGAGCAACACTATTAAAATAGGTTGCTTCTAACGGTCCATAGAGAATTGGGTTGGGTTGTCTCGATGATAGTGTCGACATATAATTAAATCATATGGCCAAGGCCGATTGATAATAAATAAAACCGAGGTTACATTATTGTCCGGGAGGTCGTTTGACAACAAATTGCCTAACAGTTGTTGTTTTACTTTATTAACTATCAGACTTTACGATCGTCGAATGTTTTCTTATGTTTTTAACAATCAATTATTTTGTCATTGAATATAAATAGACATTTTGGAGAATTTTTTTTGATTTGGCCCCCATTCACAACGATCAATTTTAATTTAGTCGTAGAAAATATGGAATCAACAACTATTATTTTGGTCATTATAAAATATTTCCAACTAATTTAAAATTTGGTAATTCATCATCCTTTTGCTCCAACCAAACTTAATATTTAGTAGTTAAAAACAGTTTTTAATGACCATATTGATCTGGTCGTAAATATTAGTTGTTAAATATTATTTTTCTTATAGTATCTCTATAGTTTAAACTTGGAATTTACACCTTCATTTTAAACCTTTCTTGCGGATTTGGTTTTTTGTCATGTTTCGTGAAATCTTTACAAAAAATATGGGTAATTGACGCAAAATGTACCTATTGTTTTGACTTTTGATTTAGGCACTCAAATTGACCAATATTATTATTATTATTATTATTTTTGTATAGAAGGTCCTTACTATCTATTTTTTCGTCAAAACATTGCAAATTATTAATTTATTCTCCTATTAAATTGTTTTACGTGAAACTCTTTTTTTCCCCCCCTCTAAACTTGAAATTTTAGATGCATTTTTTAATATTATTTCTTTCTTTACTATTTGTTTATTTAACTAAAGAGGGTAAATTAGTTATTTTATAGTACTTTAATGGAGAAAATTAACAGTAAGGACTTTTTGTGAAAGGTCGATCCGAGTGCCTAAATGTTAAAATTGAAACAATATGAATGATTTGCGCAATGAAGGCGAACAATGGTAACGTTCTGTGCCAATTATTCGAAATGAGCAACTGACCATTTATAAAGTTGAACCCCAACTTTGAAGGTCCCCACCGCCCCGCCCCTGGAGTATCGCGAGGGAGGTATATCGCGGGATGTGTCTCAATAGGCCGGGAATAAGAATTTGCTTATACACTTGTGCCTACAAATAGTCAAATTCCATATCTCAGGAATCGAACCCTCACACTGTGGCTGACTACCTCACTCCTGTCCTTTACACCATTGTGTTATACCCCGGAGGGCAACAACTGACCATTTATGTATCCACGTTATGCATAACCATTCAAATAAACAATTAAATCTTGATCTCATATACCCAATGAACGCAAAATGTTTATTGAACGTGAAATGGCCATGTGTATTTAAAAGGATCTAAATTGTCCAAAATAATTCATTTATTCTAAAACGAACAAAATGATGATTACAAATTTTATTTGGAAATTAGAATAAAGTAAAATTCTCAATGTTCATTATACATGTCCATCTAATTCGATATTGACTTTAGAATCGGATGCGCTTACCCAGTGAGAAAGGCCTTGATCCTACCAATTCCATGTTGCGCCATCCAAAATGCTTTCGTTGGCTCAAGATGGTTCCACCACGAGACGAAAAGGGCATGAAAAATCTCTATTCTCATTTGAGGATCGATTATCACGATCACTTAAGTCATGTGACTTTTAAAGTCTGAATAGACGTTTTTTTGCTGATTGAGACACATGGATGCCACGGTTTTAAAAGGGTTGGAGCTCTTGTGTGACACTTATCCAAAAATTGGAGACCCTGGTGGAGGTTTTACCTTCTCTTATTGGCACAATTTTTTATTATAATAAAGATAATACTGTAATTGATTTAATTGCATATGTTCACAACACTTTCGTTGACTTGCTAGTTGATTTTTTCTTTTTCTTTTCTTTTTTTTTCCCCATAAAAAGTTTTAAAAAATGGTAAATTATTATATATAAAAACGCTGAACATGAACATTATTCACCACTGTATTAAGTTTTTGTCATCCTTCTCATTTCATCAACTACATACTTAAATTACTTTCAAGAAACTCTTTAAAAATGCTCTATAGAGTATGTTTGATTTTTCAAATTTAAAAAGCTGAATCCGCTCTCTTTAGTTAAATACATTCAAAATTTCAAATTTCAATGTTCCAATATTGACCCAACTAAATAATATACACAAAGAAAATGAAAAAAAGTAATATAATAATCTGAAAGGAAGTTGGTAAAATAGAAGAAGAGAAAAAGCGGTAAATACATATTGTGAGTAATAAAATTAAGTGCCGAAGATAAATAGGCTGTTTGGAATATTTAAATTTTTTATTCTCTATATGTATAGATGCACTCTAAATTGTAAAATATGCTTTTTAAAAATAAAGAGTTTCTGAGATATATCCTTATTAGAGATAAATTTCTTAATCTTTTTATTAATATTATTTTGGCTCCTCAACATTTAAAAATGGGATTTTAGATTTTTAACTATTTTAATTTGTAAGTCCAAATTTTCAGGTGACGAAAATCATCAATTTGAACATTTAGTTCGCTTGTTATTTAAAGATAGGAGGATAAAAACGTCTAAGCCCTTAATTCTCAACTTTCAGCCACGTACAATTTTAACGTCCACATTGACTTTCACGTAGGGATTAAGATTCACAAATTTATATAGATTAGAATCTGAAACCTCATGATTGAAGGCGAAGGAAAAAAACCAATGTTATCAAAAACAGCTTGACTCGGTTGGCTGGACTAGTAAAATTGAGAATTGTGCCCAAAATTGGGCCAATCATGCCTAATTAACTGCTTATGACTAAACTGTTTAAAAATCCACTGAATCAGTCGATTTAATTGTAAATCGCTGAACCGATCGCAATTTTGTTGCTTTCCCCTTTTTTCTTAGTTTAAAAAATTTCAATTTCATGAATGGACCTCATAAATTACAATTTAAATGGCCATAAAGAAATATTGGATGACAATGATAAGCTCCTTTTATAAATACACATCTCTCAAATGGTTTCATAAACTTCTAATGTGGGGATAATGCATTTTATAGATGCATTTCTCTCAATGATTTCATAAACTTTCAATGCCATACAACAAAAATGTCAAAATGACTATCAAAATCATTTTTGAAATATATGTCTAATTAATTAATTTGATTTAAATCCCAACTACCTAAATTGTAATATACACGTCATCTTTTCATTTATTTAATTTTCAATTTTAACTTAAATTGCATTTGATTATTAATATATTAATGTTAGATATCATTTTCTATAAATTTAAATTATTTTAATTTAACAATGCAAACTATTTTAACATATTAATTTTTAATTTTTGAATTATCGATAATAATTGTAAGATAACGAATCTAATTAACAAATTACCAATATGAAAGTTTAAAAAAAAAATTCATTTTTATAGTATTTTATTATTTTTGTACGCATTTTTTGTATTCGGTTTACTCCCAATGGAACCTTTCACCTTTTTCGGGTCGATTTTCGAACCATTGTAAAAAAAAAAAAAAAAAAAAAAAAAATAAATGCTACATTAATGAACAGTTGAAGAGCCAGGGCTTAATTTTCCTCACTTAAATCGAGGACGTGGCAGTTTTACCTCCTCATGCTTGGACCGTAGGCGCATTAAAGCAGTTTAATACGCACGGGGCACGGCTGGCAGCTGCTTGTTCGGATCCTCGCCCGTGATATTTTCTCCGGTTTGATCCATTTTAAGCTAGAGTTGCTTTTTCTGAACTGCACGTCCTCAATCAATATTGCAGATTATTGAATTTCACCAAAGTGCGATGAAGCTGAATTTTATTGCGCAGCGGGTTTTGATGTCAAACGCATATCTCATGCCGTTCTCAAGAGCCCGCATGTTTTCAAGTTCATCAATGTCTGCAGTTAAGAGATGGGAAGGCGGTGTTTCAATGATTCAAGGTGCCTCCAGAGGCATTGGCCTTGAATTTGTGAGCCCATTTTTCTCAACTCCGTAAAAATGGTTATTCTGATTTTAATTTTTGATCTGGATATGGGCTTTGACATTTTTTTCAATTGTACACTGTTTTTTATCTGCTTGGCATAAAATCGGTGTGTAAGAGGGACAAAATCACTGCATACTGCAGTGCGAATTGTAAATTATTCTCGATAAGCTATATATATTTCTTGGAACGACTGAATTTTTGTTGTTTTAGTATTTGCCTTCAGGACTTATGATCAGGGCAGATTATTCTTTTCTTCTTGATATTGCTATTTTAAACTTACATTGCGTGCAGTCGTGCACAATCTTTATTTTATTGACTTAAATGTTTTTCTACACTGCTTGTGATTATTTGGGAAGTTGACAGTTGATTTCTAAACTATCTCCTTTGTTAGAAATCATAAAAGTCATAGTTGTTAAGGTTTGGGTCTTTGAATTTCCGAGCAGAAAGAAGAATTTATCCCCTTATTTGTCGTCTTCCATTGTTGCAGTCTGCATGAAATTACATAGAAAAATAGGAATGAATGACAACTTATGGTTACTTTTGAATTATAACCCTGTTATTTCCTCGTATAGGTTAGACAACTGTTGGAGAAGAATGACAAAGGCTATGTTGTTGCAACGTGTCGAAATCCTAATGGGGCAACGGGACTTCTGGAGTTGAAGAATAAGTTTGCTGAACGCCTTGATATTCATCAGTTGGATCTTACAATTGAAAGCACTATGGAGGTATTCTAGCTCTCTTCCCGTTTGCTGATTGGATTACATATCAAACTTGAAGCATAAACTTATAGATTATTTTATATGATAGTAGCACGTTAAGAGCACTTTTTAAGCTTAGCCAAACCCATTGCTGTCCACTGTTAAGTTTTATATACACTCAGCGGACCTCTCGGGCTTGTTTTTATCATGAATGCTTTACATTTCATACTTTGTATACGTCAAATTTCAGGAAACAGCGAAGTGTTTGAGAGAGAAATATGGTTATCTGAATCTTCTTGTTAATGCATCTGGCATTCTTTCAATACCAGATGTTCTGAAGCCAGGTAGATATTGTTTATTGATTTCTCATTTTGGATTTTTTGCATTTCAGTGAAAGCATAAAAATGATCTAAAAGGCATAAAGCAGAATCAGATTTTAACTTTGTTCCTTATGAAATTGGACTGATTTTTAACGTGTTATTATAGTTAGCTTACTGGTTTCCATTCTAGACTTGGTAAAATGATTTTCTTCACTTCCAGTACAGAAACAACGTTGAGCAAAGTAGAGAGAGCATCCTTGCTTCTTGCTTATGAGATCAATGCTGTTGGTCCTGTTTTGGTTGTCAAGGTCTCTCTCTCTCTCTCTGTATTTTTTATTTTTTATTTTTGATTTTTTTAAGAAAGATATGATAAATTAGGTTTAGGTTTGGGTGCATTGTCTTATTAAGTCCCTGTTAGATCCCTGTTATTCTCCTTTAATCTACTATTCGAAAATACATTTTTAGCCAAAAATTGAGCTCTAAAATGCTCTAAGCAATTATTTTAGTTTTAAAGGTACATTGTTTCAGATACAAATGATCTTCGGCAGAAATCATATTTCCAACTCAGAAATTGAATATATCTTCAGTTACTTGTATTTATTTCATTAGTATATAGCATAGACGCATATTATAGTTTGATTTCTTACCAAGAATTGTATTGCAATTTCTCGAGACAAAGTTCCTCTGTTCTCATTCTTGAAGAAAAATGGTTTCGATCCTTATATTCTTGCATTGATTCAGAAACTTATTTATGTAACTAATTCTACTGTTTATGATTCGTATGAACAGCACATGTGGCCCTTGCTCAAGGTTGAAGGTGGCTCTGGGATGAATAGAGATTTTGCTATCGTTGCCAACATCAGTGCCAGGGTTGGATCAATTGGAGATAATCGTCTTGGAGGATGGCACTCATATAGGGCATCTAAGACTGCACTTAATCAGCGTATGAATCTTTGCTATTTTCTGGGACCCTCGTTTGGATTTGGCATTTTCTTTCTCAAACTATAAGGGTGTGTTTGATTACATTTATTTTCCATGGAAAATATCCGTTTTCCACCCAAATTTCTACTTGAAGTGTTTGATTGCTATTTATTTCCATGGAAAATATTTTCCAACTTTTGAAAATATGCCTAATTTTCTTTGTTTTTAAGGAAAACTTTTTCCTTGAATAGAGGTGGTTTTTATTTTCCACAAAAGATGGAAAATATTTTTTTTCTATGTGATATTTTCTATGTCAATCAAACACACTCTAACTTCTCTGATTTTGTGTCTTATGCGTCTTAAATCTCAAACTAGAAAGTAACAAGATAATTTTTTTTTTTAGTTAGGAAACTAAATGAAATGTAAGTGGGTTTCTTTATAGTTCATTTTAAATGTATAATCCTCTTGGCTCGAATCTGAAAAGAAATAGAGATTATGTTGGTCCTCTTAGTAATGTTTCAATGCTAAAAGTAGCGTCGGCTTCTGAATCTTAACCAAATTCTATCGATGCTTCAATGCTTGCAGTGACCAAGACTATCTCTGTGGAATTTGCACGCAAGAAAGATCCAATTATATGCATTTTATTGCATCCGGGCACGGTAGATACTGATTTATCTAGACCATTTCAGGGAAATGTTCCAGAAGGCAAGCTCTTCACCAAAGAGTTTTCCGTCCAGAAGCTGTTAAGCATCATTAACAATGCTAAGGGATCAGACAATGGCAAGTTTTTTGCCTGGGATGGTCAAGAAATTCCGTGGTGATTTTATCTATATTTTGAACACATCAGTGTAAATCAATATCTTGTGAAGATCTGTATCTTTCTATAAAGGATCATCTCTTGCCGGGAATTCTTTAAAAGAAGATCTGCCGATCATCTTGAAGTGTCCTCATTTTTTTCTGAGAATTTTCATGTCATTGTTCTGGGTTATATATATATATTTTTTTATCATGGCACGTTCTTGTAAGAAAATAACTATGATAATACATGAGAAAATAGTCGAATCCACTTATTTTGGTTAAGTGACTACTCTGGAAGTAATTGAACGAAAGAAGGTATGGCTCTTGTGTCTTTTCCTTTTGTTCTTCGCCCTGTGAGGGCAGAACTTCACTTATCGCGCATCATGTCATTGGCTAATGAATCTTAAGGATTACCAGAGCCAACTAGAAAGGTAATGAAATACTGTAGCATGTGCAATAGATGAAATTTCGCTTGATTCTAAATAGGAAGTTAAGTCCATAGTGTACAATATAACAGTGAAGATTTGCACAAAACAGTGCGTCTTATTCAACAGCTATTGCATTCTCAACATCACCGCAATCTTCGATCATCTCCGAAGCGTGCACCTCAGTGGATCCTGCAAATTGAGTATCGATTTTAGACCTTTTCATATACAAATTAGTAGGATACATAAACAGGAAATTCGATCAGATGGTGCTGGCACCTACGTTTCACAGTTGGTGTGCATGGAAACAGGGAAACCAACTTTGATCTTGCAAGCATTGGGGATCTGGCTCAAGAACTTTTCCTGAACTCCGGCAAAGTTCTTGACGCCGGCCTTGAGGCACCGGCAAATGACCTTCTTGTCATTGACAGATTTCACGCTCTGTGCGAGCTGTTGCAGGCCACTGCAGCATGCAGCAGACGGCTTTGCAGCCTTCCCAGTGGCGAACGAGATACAGGCAGCTGCCTTCATGTCGACTGTGCCACATGGGATGGCTGCATTGCTGAAATGAGCAAAGCAGTAGAGAAGGGAGAGGACAAAGACCATGGAGAAGACAGCACTCTTCATTTCTTGTATTTGGTGTTGAGTATATTGGGAGTCTTCAAATTTTGAAGGATATTGTATTGATGAAGAGGGTTGGGGGATCATTGGGTTTATATAGAGAAGGCCAGGGTGATTTTGAACATTGGGTTGTGTAAATTGAGGTTTCCAATACCATCTGATGGATAAAATTTAGCAGGTGGGCTCATTGGGGTTGACTTTTGCAGCATCTTTCATTATTCATGCAAAATTTGTAGGACTCGATATCACATGTATCAAGTAGGGGGTGGGAGGTGGGGGGTGAAAACGACATTTTAATCTTAAGGGCCTATAATTTAATGTCGTTAGTGCTGTCATCTAGACTGGTGAAACAATATTCCTTTGGGAAAATTTAATTTGAATGTGCAAATTTTGGCTTGATTATGCTTAATGTGGTCTCATTAGGGTTAGTGGTTCACAATTGGACGAGTTGATAACCGTGACATGCATCAGTGTTAGAAATAGTTCTTAAAAACTTAAACTTTAAGATATCACATTTATTTATTAAGCTCATATTTGATAGAAACTAAAAATAAAATTTTAATTTAAGTAAAAGTTAACAACTAATATTAATTACTCATTTTATGAGGCTCACGACTTTTCGATCACATATTTAATCAAATCTACTAGAAATCTAATTTTAATTCTGACTAAACATGGGCTAAATTTAGAGTTCAAACCCCCATTCAGATTCAGTTTTATCATTAGAAGCCCAAAATGCTCAATTTCGCAAATTGATAACAATGAAAATCAAACTCAATGTTTTGGACGCTCTAACACGATGTTGGACCATCTCATTTAAAAGTTTAAACTATAGAGATTCTATTTATTTATTTCATTTTAGTCTTCAAAAACACGTAATCATTTTGACCCTTTTTGACAACTAAATTCTTAATCTTTAAATTTCGTAACACTTGATAGAACCATTAGTTTAAATTATATATATTTTAGTTTTACATAAACTAAATAAATTTATTACAATCAACTAAATCTTACATGGTGGTGCCTATTCTAGGGCCTTGTTCAAATGGGTAAAGATACTTGTCGAGGGCCACATAGGCTCTGGATAGGCACCCCCTATAGGTGTAGGGACGCCATGTCCAGGGCCCATGTGGTCCTAGACGTATAGCACCTCCCTTGTTCAAATTCCATGTTTTTATTCAATTCCAAACCAATGTCCCTGGATGCATCCCCAAAATCTACTTAATCTTAGCTAGAGTAAGTGAAATAATCTACCAAACCCAGAAAATCAAATTCCATTCCAATCAATAGTTTGGAAGTATGGCTGAGTGGCTGCCTTTTTGTTAGCAACTAGCTTTCATGAGATTACATAACACTCTTTTATCAATCATATATGGTATTCAACAATATCTTATTCATGTGTTCAAGGAACATCGTGTTGGCTTTGAAGCAGCTGCATGCCTTTTGATTTTGCAAAATATTGAATCTCATGCTCCAAAGTCCTATCAAAAAGGCAAATAGTTGATCCCCCCAAACTATGCGCTTCATGCTGATGCTTAGAGCCTTGAAATATGATGACATATTTTCTTCCATTCCTTCGGCCTTTTCTCTTAAACAAGAGATCAAAGTGATCCTCTTTCGTTTTTCCCAATAAGTGGATGGCTTTGCACCATTGGATATTTGGACTAAACTGTAGTACATATAAGATACACTGGCTACCCAAAGAAGGGGGAAAAAAAAAAAAAAAAAAAAAAGGGGCCGGATTTATTATCCACTTAAAAGATTTCACCAACAAAAATCAAAATTTATAAAAAAAAAAAAAAAAAAAGTTTTGTTTTAAAGGGGAAAAAAAAAAAAAAAAAAAAAAAAGGGGTCCTAACAATGGAGATTTTAATATCTCAATCGTAAGGAAATTATGACCTCACTTGAGTTTACTCATGTTATATAGTTAATTTAGTTGAGACAGGGAAGCCAACTTTAATCTTGCGAGCATCAGCAAAGTTTGAGCCATTTCCCTCCTCTCATTGCTAGGCAATTAGCCTATTTTTTCTAGATAGCTATTAAAACTTGAGATCCCATCTCAAAAGGTTAATCTTATTAAGAATAATAGCTCAAAATCTTATAAATTGGTCTATATTTTTATTTTTATTCCATGTGAAGTTTTATTCCTTAACATACCATTGCAAGATGATTGTTCGCTTGAACAGATCAATTTTGAAAGGGAAAAATTTATTTCTAAGAAAGTAAGTATACCCCTTTCAAAATTAAGAACAAAGGTTTAAAATTTCAAAAATTAGATTTTTTAAAATTTTATTTGTAAATTAATTTATTAAGCATATATTTTATTAATTTAATATAATTAGTTCATAGTTTTTGGACATAGATTAGTTTTTAGTCACAACTTATCAAATTATTGACCACAACTTATTTCTCGTTCACAAATAGAAAATTTTATAGGTAACAGAATATTTTTCGATCATGAATCCAAAAATTTTATAGGCTACAGATTATTTATCAGTCACATGTTCAAAACTTTATTGGTCACAACTCATTTACTCGTTGCAAATTATTGGATTATTTGGTCACGATTAATTTTTCGATCACAATTTAATCAATCGTGAATCACAATTGGGAGTCACAGCCACAATTTTTAGGTTACGTATCCAATTGTAAGTCAAAATTCACAATTGGGAGTCAGTCACAGTCACCAACACCAACACTACAATTGGGAGTCACAGTCGCGGTCCACACAAACATTAGATCCTTCGAGATCCGCTACCACAGCACCTGAAACAACCCACCTCAACACTTCAAACAAACCACTGCCACCCTTTGAATATTGCCAACGAACTCCCACCGCCAGATTAGCACCCACCGCAACACCGCCACCATACAGACACTGTCGTTGCCACCACGCAAAATCCACGATCACCACAGATCTGGGGATCTATAGCGCACTACTACTGCATGAAATCTATGACGTTGCAACTATCGCAGCGCAGCACCACCATACAAAATCCACAACGCTACAACGAAAGGGGAATCTGCAGTGCACCACTACCATGCCATTGCCGTCGCACACACTATCATAGCCTCACGCCACCTCCGTCGCACACACACCCACCCCTATTTCGTGACAGTGGTGCGAGCTGCGCCGACGACAGAGATGGAGAGAAGAGAGGAATCGTATTGATCTGCACAAGGTGTCCCCATATTCACCATGCCACGTCGTCGTGATCTACACTGCATCTCGCGACAGTGGTGCGAGCTGCGCTGCCGGCAAAGATGAAGGAGAGAAGAGAATGACGGTGAGAAAAGAGAGAAGAGAGGGATGGTAAGAGACGGTTTAGAGAGAGAAAATAATGGAAAGATATAAATTAGAGTCTGTGCTTGAAATTATGTGCTTTAATTTATTAAAAACATCTGATTTTTGAATAAACAAACATTGGGCTTGATTTGTGAAGTTGGGATTTTGAACATAGGAAGGGTGTAATTTCCACATTTTGAAATTTGTGTACTCATTTATTTTAGTCTTAATCAAATCAAATTATTCATTGGAGTTTAATCGGCTCCAATACTATGTTATGGCTCATGGTTTCATCTTAAAAAATCAATCTTGTTAAGAGGGGTAACCCAAATTTCTATGTTTTGGTCTATAACAATATTTCACAGATTTCAGAATCATCCAAGAAGATCTCTAACTCCAGATGTTTAAATTCTTCAGCATCGACCTTATCTAATAATACTTGAGACCCTGTTTGATAGTCATTTTGTTTGGAAAGATTAAGTTTTTGAATAATAAATTTTTTAAGAAAGTGTAGTAAAAAGTAGAATTTTTAATTTTTTTTTTTGGATTTATATGAAAAATATTTTAATATGAGAATGTGTAATTGAAAATGAATATATATGAAAAAAAGAGTTATGAAAGAATTGTTACCAAATAGGGACCAAGTTTAGTTTGATATACAGACTTATCTTCTTATCATTCCACTATTTTTGTATTTTGTAGATTCAAATTCATGTAAAAAATATCCACTCAAGTGTATATAATGAACACACAGAGCTACGGTTTTGGCATTGAGGCCACATCCATTTTCAAAACTCTTTAAGTACCTACCAAATTAATAAATTAGTTTTACTCTGTGACATTGCAACTTATGTTCAAATAGAGATAAATGTTTGAGTAGTCATGGATGAATATGTCAAAGTGAACAAAACAATGAACAAATCATGACAAACTTTAAATCATGAGAGTAAATCTTCCAGTTTTATGAAATTGTCAAGCCAAAATCCAACAATACCAAGTTGATATCGGGTTAAGTTTCCAACCAAATCGACACCACCACTATTGAGACACACCCAACTTTCTTTTTTCTTCGTCCCACCTACTGTTGTTATTCATACCCACAAAGAGGTGGCCAAAGTTAGAGCAATATCACTCAAGAGAAACCACACAGGTTGCAAGAGAGAAAGAGGCCGAGAATGAGCAGAGACCGAATCACAGAGAGAGGCAAAGAAGACGAAATATTGGAGGCACAAAGGGACTGAGAATTATAGCCCAAGAGAATGACCAACTAAGGTAAGTTAGGGTAGGTTAACCTTAGTGGCCCAAAAGGCCCAACACAATGATATAGAGCTCCAAATGGATATCGTAGCCATCCAAGTAAACAGGACGGGCCACGAGCAACACTATTAAAATAGGTTGCTTCAAATGGTCCGTAGAAAATTGGGTTGGGTCGTCTCGATGGTGGTATCGACATATGGTTTAGTCATATTGTCAAGGCCAAATGAAATTAAATAAAATTGAGGTTACATCGTTGTCTGAAGGTCGTTTGACAACAAATTGCCTAACAACCTCTACCTTAGTGTCAAAAGACCTATAAAAAGAAAATGTTTCCCGTTAGTGACACCTCTAATAGAAAACCAATAAAATTGGAAATCATTTACCTGTACCAATGTTTAGAAGATTCTTGCAACTTCTAAACTTTACTAGTGATAGCACTTTCGTGCTCATATCTGAAAGGTTGTATTGTGTGTGGACCTTTTCAAGTCTTACCACTTCTTGAGATACTATATCTCTAATAAAATGTAGCCTAACGTCAATGTGTTTAGCGCACTCATGAAAAACAGAGTTCTTGCATAAATGTATAGACGACTAACTGTCAGAATACACTACCACATAATCATTCAAGACACATAATTCATGAAGTAAACCTCTAAGTCATAGAACCTCTTTAATTGCTTCAGTGGTAGCAATATATTTGGACTCAGTAGTGGATAGTGCAACAATGTGTTGTATCTGTGATTTCCAACTAACACATGAATTAGATAAGGTAAACAAGTAAGAGAAAGTCGATTTTCTACCATCCCTATTTTTCGCATAATCATCATCTACAAAATCCTTTAATTCACATCTTTCTTATTAACACTAGACTTTAGACCTACATCACTTGTGCCTTTCAAGTATCTTAATAGCCACTTTAATGCTTCCCAATGTTCAGGATCTGGATTAGCCATGCACCTACTAAGAGTACTAACAGTAAAACCTAAATTCGGTCTAGTGCAAACCATTAAATACATTATGGAACTAATTACATTAGAATACAGCATCCTATTCATATATTCTACTTCACGTTCATTGCAATGAGATTGTTCTTTAGATAAAACAAAATGATTAGCAAGAGGCAACGTGACAGGTTTGCAATCGTTCATATTAAATTTCTTCAACACCTCGGATATATATGGAGACTGATGCAAAAACAAAACAGAAATTGGCCATCTCTTTCTATTTCCATGCCTAGAATTTTCTTAGCCTTACGTAGGTCTTTCATGTCAAATTCACTACATAGTTTTACTTTTATATTATTTATCCACTTAGAAGAATAACCAATCAAAAGTATGTCGTCCAAATAGAGTAACACAAATAAATAATTATTATCAGTCTCGTTGTGTTGAAAATACAAACAGTGATCAAATTTACTTCTTTGGAACCCTATCGTGAGGACAAAGGAATCAAACCTCTTGTACTACTGTTTAGGTGACTGCTTTAAAAATACACATAATCAGGTTTTAGCTTGTCATTAAAGCCTTTTAGTTAATTTATAAAGATTTGTTCGTCAAGCTCACCATTTAAAAAAATAGTTTTTATATCAAATTGTTCAAGTTCCCAGTCAAAATGCACAACCAATGCAAGCATGACCCTAATAGTAGTGTACTTAACAACTGGTGAGAAAATCTCATTATAATCAACGCTCTCCTTTTGTGTGTAACCCTTGGCCACTAACCTAACCTTAAACCTTAAGGGTTCCGAGCTACTAGTACCTTTCTTAACCTTAAAAACCCATTTGCAGGCCTAGGCACTAGTTCCCAAGTCTAACTCTTTTCTAGAGAACTCATCTCTTCTTTCATCATCTAAGTCACTCCTTAGATTGGTCACTACTCATCGCCTCTTCAAAGGATTTTGGCACTCTATTGACTAGTTCTTCGTAACTAGCTGGGCGAAGGCTAACTCAGATTCAAAATCTAACCTTCGAGGTTCTCTCATTTGTCTCCTCTCTGTATCCCTAGCTAGGTTGTATTTAGCTAAGGGGTTTTCTTCCTCAATGTGCTCTTCTATCACTACTTTATTACTGTTCTCCATCTCAGGTTCTTGAACCTGAATCTTCACCTCATTAGGAGCAGTAGGGGTGGGTGTACTAAGTTTTCCTAACTCCACCTTGAACCGATCTCTCTCTTTACCCGGTTCAGTTTCACTCACAAGTTCGATTTTCCCTTTAATACACGGCATCTCATTCTCGTTAAATGTGACATCCCTACTCACGATAATCTTGACCTTTATTTTAACTTCTATCCTATAACCTATAACCTTTAACACCCTCGGGGTATCCTAGAAAGACACACTTTTTAGCTCTAGGTTCTAGCTTTCCTTCACTCTGGTGAGAAAAATCAATCCAGCCAAAAGTTCTATATATAGAGTAATCACTCAGTTTACCCGACCATCTCTCATGCAGAGTGTCATCATTTAATACAGCAGATGGAGTCAAATTAATCAAATAACAAGCAATCGTAACAGCCTCACCCCAAAACGACTTAGGGACACTAAAACTTAACATCATGCAATGTACTTTATCAAGTATAGTCCTATTCATCCTTTCAGCTATCCCGTTTTGTTGGGGAGTGTAAGAAACCGTCTTATGTCTAGTTATGCCATTTTCTTTACACATACTATCAAATTCAGTTTTGGAAAATTCTAGACCGTTATCTGTCCTTAAAAATTTGATCTTCTCGTCGGTTTGGTTTTCCATTGGTCTCTTCCAGTTATTGAAGTTATGGAAAGTCTCAGATTTATCTTTTAATAAATAGACCCACACTTTTCTAGTATAGTCATCGAAAATAGACATGAAATACATATTCCCACCAGATGTGGGATTACTAGTAGGACCCCACAGATTAGAATGCACATATTCAAGCATGCCTTTAACCTTATGAACACTCAAGGAGAACGATGTTTCATAATACTTAACAAGTACACAGTGATCATAGAATGACAAATCTGACACACATTCATTACCAAATGCACATTTTTCATTAAGTAGCTTAAGTCCTTTAATACCTACGTGTGCAAGTCTATTATGCTACGTGTGTGTGATCAATTTTGGCAGAAGAGATAGAGGAGTTCAAACCTCTAATCACTTCCCCAGCAATGATGTAGATGTCGTTTTTCTTAGTCCTTTTAATATAACCTAACGCACCCTTAATCATCTTTAGCATACCATTTCCAATTTTAATATGAAGTCATCCTTTCCAAGTCTCCCTACTGAAATCAAATTTAATATATCTAACATCCTTTAATGTGTACACAAAACCCGTATCAAATTTTATATTTATGTCACTAATTCCAGCAATAGTATAGGCAAAGTTATCATACAGCACAACATGCCAAGCATTAGATTCATGCAAGTTATCAAACCATTTTTTTCAGACCTCACATGAAAAGATGCACTAGAATCAAGTATCCACTCATGCATGCGATCATTAGCAGTTAGATTTAATTCAGCAGTGTACGCAACGAGACTTGTAATCATATAGACCTCATCGTTATCTATATCAAAAGTAAAGGATAACACATTTACCTCATTTCTCTCCTTAACCTTTAACTTACTTTTCTCTTTATGGTAATCCTTTATAAAATGTCATGTGTTCCCACAGTCATAATATTTTCTAGCCTTAGTCCTAGATTTTGACCTAGACCTACCTTTGCCCTTTTTTTTTTCCATCCATTACCACTCAACTCACCACCACTTTGGTATCCATCGTGACTATTTTGCCCAAACTGAGTTCTATCTCACATCATATATAACTCACCGCTCTTCTTATCGTGTTTTTCAGCTCTAATCTCCATCTCTTTACTCCTAAGAGAATTTATGACAATTTCAGGTGTCAACGTTTCCCTACCATACTTAATGACATTTTTAACTTTCTTTGAAGAATCAGGAATAACATTGAGCAAGATTATAGTTTTATAAGTTTCGGACACAGCCTCATCACAATTAACAATATCTTGCACCAATTTGTTAAAAACGTCTAAATTGTCATCGAGATCATTTGAAGAATCCATTTTAAAACTAAAAAAAAAAAACGTTCAAGTAGGTAGAGTTTATTCGGTGTAGATTTAAGCAAATACATCCAATTTTTTCTAAAGTTTTTTGGTAGTTTTTAGTTTACCCACTTTCTTAAAATGGCGTCAGACAAGTGTAAAATAATTGAGGTATAAGTAAGTTCATCGACTTCTTCTTTTTGTTTTTTTGAAAAATCAGTTGAAAAATTACCTCCGATGGCCTTTGAAACTTTTTGTTGGACCAAAATATCCTTCATTTTTTGTTGCTAGATAGAAAAATCACCTTTTTCGTTAAAAATCTCCAAATCAAAGTTTTGAGTTGTCATCTTCATAAAACAACTAAAGGATGCACAATATACAATCAAACCACACAAAGTAGTATTAGGGTCACAGACACTATATACCGTTCTAGCTTCTCAGGGTTTTATAAGACTCGCAGTCTTAGATCAAGGGAACGTTCAAACTAGTAAGGTCACAGTAATTCTAACTGAATTAACAGGCAGCGGAAGAATCAATGCAACAAAAGGTACATTTACCAAATAACCAATTTCACAGCAATTATAACACTAAGAGCTATATACTGATTTAACCAAAAAGAAAGACAAGTACTCAATCAATCAATTAAGAGCAAGTAATCCTAATTTCTAGTACAAGCAATGGTTGCCAAGCAATGACAATCCTCAATCATAATGATCACCCCACACGATGATCTGCAGTGCGAAAATTTAAAGGTTTCAACCAATTTACCAGAGTGGACCTATCTGAGTTCGTAAAGTGGAGAGATGCGAATTTGCTGCTTTAGGGCTACCACTATTCGCCCTAAAGATTCAGCAAATATGACAATTCTGATCAGTAACAAATGTAGATTGTGGTCAGGGGCAAAATCGTCCAAACTTTCTTACGCAACCTGAAACACTAAACCAGACACATTAGTACGTTCAGGAGATTAAAATAAATGGAATGGCACGAAAAAACCACGCAGGAGCTCCTCCATGTGCCGTCGCTGGACCGCCATGCGCCGTCGCCATCTCCACCACGCGCCACCGCCACCGAGGGTGCCTCGACCTGTTGGTCGTGGGTTTGTCCTCCGTTCGTTCAACCGAGGTCCAATTTGGAAGTTATTGAAGATTTTCAGATCCGGTCAGATTGAAGGAAATGTCGATTTCTTCAAATTTTGATCTGATTTTTGCTAGATATTGATAGCCTGTGCTCTGATACCAAATGCGAAGCCAAAATTCAGCAATACCAAGGTAATACCGGGCTTAGTTTCCAACCAAATCGATACTACCACTGTTGAGACACACCCAACTTTCTCTTTTCTTCTTCCCACCTACGGTTGGTATTCATACCCACAAAGAGGTGGCCAAAGTGAGAGCAATATCACTCAAGAGAAACCACACAGGTTGCAAGAGAGAAAGAGGCCAAGAATGAGCAGAGATCGAGTCACAGAGAGAGGCAAAGAAGACGACATATTGGAGGCACAACGGGTCTGAGAATTATAGCCTAAGAGAGTGGCCAAATAAGGTAAGTTAGGATAGGTTAACCTTAGTGGCCCAAAAGGCCCAACACAAAGATAATGGGCTCCAAATGGATATCGTAGCCTTCTAAGTAAATGGGACGGGCCATGAGCAACACCTATTAAAATAGATTGTTTCTAATGGTCCGTAGAAAATTGGGTTGGGTCATCTCAATGGGGGTGTCGACATATAGTTCAATCATATGGTCAAGGCCGACTGAAATTAAATAAAATCGAGGTTACATCATTGCTCGGGAGACGTTTGACAACAAATTTGCCTAACAAAAATAACTGGATCAAGAGAGAACAAGTGCAACAATAAAAGAGGCATCTAGAATAATTCAGAGTCACAAGGACTTGGATATCCAGGGATGTAGAATGTGGGAAGGTGGGAAAAAAAAGAAAGTTAACCAACTTAGGATTTCGACATCCACAAATAGAAGGTTACTCCTGCTACGAAGTGGAACTGTCACATATTGCTGATAATGAAAACGAAGTAAACAAATTGTTCCTAGTATCAAGCTTTTGGAATGCCATTTATAAGAGATGCAGCGAAGCTCTCCAACACTTAGCACATCCATCAACATTGAAATGATGACTACATTATTTTCAATCCAAATCATACCTTCATTGATGGCCACTTTCATTAGTGTTCAAGCATTCTATATTTTGTTGTAGACATTTCAAGAGTTTCATTGGATAGAAGCAAGGAAAAAACACATCTTGGCAAAAGGAATAAGCAATTTGTCAACTTTTTTGTCAAAGCAATGAGATGGAGATTCTATTAGAATCCAAAGCTCGAAAGTTCTATTAGAATCCAAAGTTCTATTACATTCAAAAGCTCGAAAGTTCTGGACTAGTTTTGTCAAAGCAATGAGATGGAGATTCTATTAGAATCCAAAGTTCCGTTTTAGAGTTAGAGGATCAAAAATCTACTTGGCCCTCCATTCTACATGAGGAAGAACAAACATTACATAGTTTATTGTACCACGAGTTGAGAACAAGCAAATGTAGGCTATAGGATTTCACCCCTTGTATACCAAGCTTTACAGCTTAGTGTATACTCCCCTCACATGTGAGGGGTCCGTGCCCAATTAATGCATGGGCCTTTTCCCCCATGTGAGGGGGTTGTAAGTCTCGGTGTACATGTAGCTTAACCTAGATTCTTTGCCATTTGTTGTTTCATAATTATAATCAACATTCTTTGACATCACTCCCCCTTTGCAATCGTGTGCTCTTTCCCCTTTCGTTTCCATGTAAAAGACAGAAAAGAAAAAAAAAAAAACAAGAACCCAGTAAAATAGAAAACAAATACCAAAATCTCTGAAAAATGAACAACAAATGATCACCTTAGTCCCCATTAGGCTTAGTCTAGATGCCTCACATATGGGCCTTAAGACGTAAGCCCTGATGCATGATTCAAGGTAAATGCATCAAATAGATATTTGTAAAATTGTTATATCATATAGTAATTCACTAGAGATGTGCAAAGGTGCCATTTGTAGGGTTGTGTGCCCATATAGTATAATTTTGCTGATATAAAAGTAACAATATATTTATATTAAATAAAATTATGTTTACTTTATTTATTGTATTTATTTATTATTGAGCATTTGTGATTTGTGACATTTGTATTTATTATTGAGCAAAGGTGACATTTGTGATTTGTTCACAGGACTGTAAGAGAAAATGGTACTTAAATTAGTGAGAATAATTAGAGGGACAAAACGATCATTTATGCTCATACCTAATTATCGGATCTCGGACGAGGATAAAGTACATATACGGCAGGTCAGAGGAAAGAATTACAGATTTATTGGATTCTATGATCTTATATATTCCAAGAGTTTAGTCTTTTACCTTTAGTGGAAAAAGCAAAGACTAATAATTAGATTTGATGGCTTAGGTCGACTAGACAGGATTTAATTATTGGAGTTTGGATAATATATATGTTCGATCAGATCCCCGTGGTAGCTCCATAAAGTATTGGAGCTTAATTACGACAGTTATAATAGTTTTGGGCTTAATTGTAATTACAATAAGTTTTGTACTTGGTTATAACTACTATGAAAGTTGTAAACTTAATTATAATTCTAACTAAAGTTCTAGAACTACATATGTACATAAATGTAAAATAATTAGAATTGGACTTAAATTAAAACTCCTACTTGGATTTTAATTAGAACTTTTGTTTGAATGTGGAATTATAATTGTACTTAAATTGTATAATCTTTTTCTCTATAAATAGAGACTAGATGGACAGAAAAATACTACAACATTTATAATATATAATTCCATAGAATTCAAATTTAGAGAGAGAGGGAGAAAATATTTATTTTCTTGCTTTCCAATTGTCCAAGTTCAAGAATTAGTTTTGAAATTAATTAAAAGAAGGTGTCCACATGCCGGTGTAGTCTTTGTATTGGAGAATACCATAGAAAGTTTGAAGGTTTGAAGCATCAATATTCTTGCAATTAAAAGGGCCAAAAATTCGTGGTTCAAAATCAATTCAAAGGTTGATAATTGAACTTAGGTAAAAGATTCAAATCCTTTAATTTTGATATAACATACACGTGAACATCTAAACGATCTTGGCTATTGAATTAAAGAAATTTTTAATTTCTGGATAATTCCGATTCCGCATTCCAACACCATCTTGCTATAATGGTGTTACCTCCTTTTTTGCTGTTGTTATGATAATCAAATTTAAACATTGATATCAATGGTTCTCCTTCATCTGACAGCTAGAAGTCTATTGTTTTGAGGTCATAGCCAACTTCGGGCCATTCTTCGTGCAAATAGCATATTCCTGCTGGTTGTAAAATAGTGTTCCTAACAAGTAAAGATAATTAAACACCAAGTTAGATATCAATACTATAAGCCAGAAATTGAATTAACTATATTGAAATCGCAAGAAAAATAATTTCCTAACAAATCCATGTTCCAAGATGCGTAGTGGATGATCGAGGCTCAGATTAACCAATTGAAAGCAACAAGGTAGCACCACACTCAATTGGATCCAAGAATCTCACAAGAACTGTCAAAAGGATCGACCAAATCAAGCTACAAATGAACGGACATAAAACTGGTGCGAGGGAGAAGGTCGAAAACGGAGCAGAGTGGAGCCACAACAGAGAGCCACCGGTATAGCACAACAGCCGATGACCCCGAAAAGGAGGTCAAGAAAGGGCAGCCAAAGCCGGAGCACGGAGCAAATGCTAAAAGACAAGGTAGCTAAAAGTCAGAGACAAAAGCAAAGAAGGCAGCGCAAGTATTATGTGCGACCGCAATGAGGGGAGTCCACTCATATAAATGGGTTCCTAGCTCAAAACTGAATGGACCAAACATAATAGGTGAGTCAACCTTGCAACAAGTGAGTTCTTGGTCCGTCTTGGTTCTGGGTTAATTGCTATAAATGCTTCAATAATTGGCACAAGGCTTATGAACTTGGTCCGACTAGGTTTATCATCATAGCCTTGGGTTTATTTGATATCAATTATCCAACAAATCTTCACCACGATTTATAATATTTTGAACCAATTTATTGAAAATGTCAAGATTGTCGTTTAACTCCTTTGAGGGATTAATTTGAAACTGGAAAAACTTTCAAGTAAAAAAAAGTTTGCTGGGTTTGGATTGAGTTAAATAAAGCTCCTCAAGTATTTTCCAAACTGTTTCAGCAGTTTCATGTTTGCTAACTTTTCAGAAAATATTATCAAATAAGTGTAGCATAATAGAGGAATAAGCAACTTCGTCAATTCCTTTTTATGATCTTCAATCATAGTTGTAGCATAAGCTACATCAATTACTTTTGAAATTTTTTGTTATACTAAAATTTTTTATATCTTTTGTTACCAAATAGAAAAATCACTTTTATCGTTAAGGATATCCAAGTCAAAATAGTGCACAGACCTCTGAATAGATAATACACGTAGCATGAAAACAACGAACAAAGAGACAGCCACACAGAGAATGTTCTAAGGGTCACAATTATACACTGATCTCAATTCCCATGATTTTCATGAGATTCGAACCTGGGTCTCAAAGGAATTGTTGAGCAAGGTCAAAGGTTAAAATTCTAATACCAATAACTTAGCACCAATATGAAAAATCAAACAATGATCAAATAGACACAATAAACAATAATATCACGATTTAGGCGAATAATCCTAAATACTAGCAGCAACAAGATACAATCATCTTGGTCACCCTACATGATGACCTGCCACTACAGTAATGTAAAACTTTTTAGCCAATTTATCAAAGCGGACCTACTTGTAGTCCATAACTGGGAGAGATGCAAATTTTTATTTTAAAGATTCAAGTTTCTAGCAAAATCATCCGTAGAAAATCAACACAACACCGCGCTTCACGATCATAGCAATTTCAAAATTCAATTTCAAGCAATAAAGGAAGTCGAGAATTGACCAACGGCCAAGTCACGACGATCCAAATGCTTTGATACCGATTTATCATAAAATAGTGTTCCTAACGAGTAAAGATAATTAAGCACAAAGTTAGATATAAATACTACAAATACTATAAGCTAGAAATTTAATTAACTATATTGAAATTGAAAGAACAGCACTTCCCTTTTAAATACACGTCCAAGATGCATAGTGGATTATTGAGGCTTAGATTAACTAACACAAAGCAACACAACCAATCAAGCCACAAAGGAACATACCGAAAGGGACAAGGCCGAAAATAGATTAGAGAGGAGCCACAATAGAGAGCCATCGTTATAGCACAACAGTTGACAATCAACACGAAAAAGGAAGTCCAGAAAGGGCATTCAAAGCCGAAGCATAAGGCAAAGACGAAAGGGAGATGCAGTCGCAAGTCAAAGATAAAAGCAGAGAAGGCAACCATAAGTATTGTGTAATGACCACAATCAGGGAAGTCCACTTATATCAACTTATATAAGTGGACTCCCAGGTCAAAACCGACTGGGCCAATCATAATTTGTAGGTCAAGCCTTATTTGTTACTAGTGAGTTCTCGGTCTTAGTTTGGTGGGCTGCCAATTGCTAGTTTGTATAATCGGTATAAATACTTTAATAATTAACACAAGGCTTATGAACTTAGTTCGACCTGATTTATCATCATAGCCTCGAGTTTATTTGGTATCAATTACCCAATACAGTTGCAATTCATAGCAACGCTTTTGTCCTATGCTTCCATAGAGGAGCAACCCTTGATAGCTATTTCCCAATGTTTTCTCCATCTATCCATTTAGTGACAATTGCCCTTAATCTGAGATTATTGCATCAAGCTAGTACTGGGGCTATGTTTTGATGGTATAACTGAACAAGAATCTTGCATTCTCCTCCTGTTTTTCCTCGATATGTTTTTCCAATATATCTCGATTCTTGCTTCATTTCTATCTCTTAGTATCACTTTGTAAATACCACTTGTGGAACTCTTTGCCACCAAATTTCTTTGGAAAACCTATTTATTATTGTCTTAAGAGTGGATAGTGTAAAGTTGTATTTTCTTTGAAGGAACTTCAGTTGGAAATCTGGTCTAAAAAAAACAGCTAAATGAAATCACCATTCAATACCACAACGATTGAAAAACCAACCAATAGAAGTACAGCCTTAATCTTGAACTTTTTCGTGGTTCAAAAGAAGACCCGAATGAATGAAGCTTGTAGAGTTAAAATGTTTAAAGAACTTCCTATATGATATTTTACACTTCGAAAAGTAATTATATGAAATATTAAGGAATGTGAGGTTGGGCAGGTTATAGAAATTTTGCACAGGCATATCACAAGAAAGGTAATTGTTGGAAATAATATTTCCAAATAAAGGGAAAGGAGAAGAAACAAAAGAATAGAATCAAGAACTTCAAAAAAAAAAAAAATAATAATAATAATAATAATAATAAATAAATAAAAATTCGAAGCTTTAAATACGGAATTGTTGTCCTCAAAAGATTTTATGACATGACCTTCTATCTCTTCATCAGAGGAACTAAATAACAATATTTAATTTTACCCCTTCTTGGATTGAATTTGATGTTTAAAGGGAATCTTGACAAATGGTTTGTATGATTTATCAAGTTTTGAAAAGGAATAAATGCTTGAGCACCAGTAAAATTCTTTAAAAATTCAATAACACATACGTATGAGGGTTAGATATCTTTCGATTTGAATTTAGTCGATAGTGTAATTCAAATAAAGTAAAGTCGAAATTAAAGATAGCATGAAAACCTTAAACCAATCCATGTGACAAAACAGGTAAAAATGCACACAAGTATCAAGTGTTATCAAATTCCTCAACTCGCTTAGCGCTAATATGGCCTCGCGCTCGTCCCTTTCAACAAACTTTTAAAAGAAAAACTCTAACTTTCTATTAAGGCTGCACCACCTCGAACTTCATTTATGTGAAGTTCTTCTAGTATCTTTTTTACTTTCAGAGATACTTGTACTTAGTACCAACTTTATTAAGAGTTTAAAGCAGTCCTCACTTGAGTAATAACTAGCGTTATATAATTAGGATAGGTTATCACTAATTGTAATGCTGAAATTATCCACATATTGAATGACTTGCTGTTACCCTTTGAATCTGTGGATTAATTGTTAAGTAATGACGAGAAAGGCTGCCATCATTGGCGGATCTTTTAGTTTAAGAATTTCAACCACATTCTATTTAAAGTAGATATTACTAAATCTCTATCTAAAGATTTCGATAGAGATTTAGTAATATCTACTTTAAATAGAATGTGGTTGAAATTCTTAAACTAAAAGATTTAGTTAGAGAATCTGCCGAGTTTTCTACTGACTTAACATAAGGAAATTATTCCACTCTTGAACAATTTCCTTTTGTAGTTATGTCTTAGACTCATATGTCTAGACTTTCCATCGTATACCTCATTGTATACCTTTGCTAATGTAACTTGATTATCACACATGATAGATATCGAAAATATATCGTCGTCCCAAAGGTATCTCATAAAGTAGATCCTCAAGCCACTCAACTTCTTTCTTGGTATCTGTTAGCACTACAAATTTAGACGCCATAGTTAAGTATGTTAGACACGTCTATTTCTTTGATTTTCAAGAAATAATACCTCATCCTAGAGTAAATACTCAACCCGAAGTAGATTTACTCTCACTTGTACTAAATATCTAACTAGTATCGATAAATCTTCTAATATAGCAAAATATTTAGACCTAGAACCCCCTCTGCTTATGTCGAACGGATGGATTCTTTGTTTTTATTTAAATAGTCAAGAACTCTTTCAATGACCTTCCAATATTCTTTGCACGATACTATTAAACCTATTGTGCTTACTAATTGCAAATACTATATTCGATCTTGTGCATTGAACTGCATACCCTAGATTTCCTAGAGCACTTGAATACTCCAATTGAGCAATTTCTTTTCCATCGTTTTTCATAAGTTTTAAACTTGGATCAGGAGGGATATTAAATTCTTTTATGTTCAAAGGTTTGAATTTATTAATCACATTCTCAATATAATGCGACTGACTTAAGAAAAGATCCCACTAATTTTTGTAACTTAAATAAACAATATGGTATCCATTTGTCCAAAATCTTTCATCTTGAATGTGGAACATAGAAACCTCCTCACTTCTTTGATTCCATCCATGTGTTTATTCATAATCAACATGTCATTAATATACAAGCAAATGAAGATTACATATCCATCACACACTTTGGAATAGAAGCATTTATCTACATTATTATTTATGAAATCAAATGAATTAATAACTAAGTGAAATTTCTTATGCTATTTCTTAGGTGCTTGCTTTAAACTATATAATAATTTCACTAACTTGCAGACTTTATATTCATTTTCAAGCAAAGCAAACATTTCAGGTTGTTCCATATAAATCTCCTCATCGAGATCCCCATTTAAGAACGTCACCTTAATATCCATTTGATAAACATGCAACTCATGTATAGAAGCTAATGTGAATAATATTTTAATTGATATTATTCTAGCTACGAGTGCATTATTTCAAAACAATCCATTCCTTTTCTTTTGTCAATAACTTTTTGCTACTAATATAGCATTATAGGTATTAAGAGAACCATCAACATTATATTTTCTCTTAAACACCCATTTACATCCAATAGATTTGGATCGGGTGGTAAATCGACAAGTTCCCATCACTTTGGAGCGACTACCATTACCCATGTGAATCTCTTGATTTCCTTCCATTTCATAATAAGTCTTGATTAAAGACTTATCATTTGACACATGTACAGTTGCACATATATCATATTACTAATCGGTAACCTTTCCCTTAATAGCATTGATCTTATCATGGTAGCTACAATATTACTTTCTTTGATGGAGTTCACTTTTTCTTCAAAGTTATTTTTATTTTTAATTTTTTTTATTATTTCGACGTCGACATTCTTTTGCATAATGTCCATATTTTTGACATACAAAGCAACCTCCCTTGGTTTCTTCTAAAACTTGTAAAAGTTTTTAGAAGGCTTTCTCTTGTTGGATTTGTTTGAATATTCATTTTTCTCCATGGCATTGGCCTTTGAAGTACCTTCATAAGAATTGTCATTATTATCTCTTATCCTTGACTCTTTCTAAATTCTAAGATATTTCTACACTTGATCGTCTTCAACTTGTTGACAATTACTTACAATTCATTCACTTGGGGAATAAGGAGAATATTTTCAAGGAATTTAAAATTAAAATATCATGATTTGAGAATTTTTTCTTCTTCTTTGGCTTTATATTTATTTTTCAACACATCCCAAATATGTTTTGCCAAAGATGTGTTAGTGTAGAGATCATACAATCGGTTGGATAACGCAGTGAGAATATGACGGCAACATATGAGTTCATCCCCTTGACACTTTTGTCTTTCCATCTATATGGCTTCGGTATCTTCATCCATTGGTTCTGCAAGTGGTGCCAATTTGGGATCAAGAATATAGAAGATCTTTAACGCCATTACGAGAAACTTCAACTTATCTTGCCACTTTGTGAAATCTATTCCATCAAAACGGTCCAAATGAACAAGGTCTACATTTATCAACTTGATCTTCCCCATAATAGTTTCATTCTCTATTGCATAATATCGCTTAAGATTGTTGGGAATATTATTTTCAAATAAGGGAAAAGAGAAGAAACAAAAGAATAGAATCAAGACATTCAATGAAAATTCAAAGGCTTATACATGTAATCATTGTCCACAAACCATATTTACCCCATCTCGAATTGGAATTGATGCTTAAAGGGACTTTTGGTAAATGATTTACAGTATTTATCAAGCATAAAAAGGAATAAACACTTGAGCTCTAGTGAAATTTTTTTATTACTTAAGAACACAAAAATAGACTTTTGATTATGAAAGAAAAGAGTATTAATCATTCTCGTGGATTGGAATTTGATCTCAAGTGGTTAGAACGTGTTTTTGGATTGATCATTAATAACCTAATTATATATCTCAACCAATGTTACACGAAATATTGCCAAAACATGATGAAAGAGGCAATTTTCCATAAAAAAAGGACACCAGGTTTTTAACTCTATGTGGCGACATAGGACAAACCTATGCAGCTGGATAGATTGTTCTATGGTTAGGTGAATACACCCTTCACGCCTACATGTGATCTCATGCCTCTAAGGCCTATGCCAATGTTTTAGCCCTCAATTCTATTTTTTATTTCACATTCTATTCTATTAATTTTGAACAACAATTTCAACAGTAACTGTGGTTCAGATTAAGCTTTTGAATTGGCGATAGTGAAACACTGATGGGATTTTACCTTTCAAGGAGCTGCTAGTAAGATCAATGGATGATATGGTCAAGAGAGAGTATTTCTCGAAGAAAGTGAATGATATATAAACTGGTGCTATTTTTGGTTGGCTGTGAAGATCTATTTTGGGAAATGATTCAACTTACTTGGGATTCTTGGAAATGTTGCGCATGTAGCTAGCAATAATTAGACTTGAAATTTTCCTGAAGATCGAAAGTCATGTTTTTGCAGTATCTGAGAGGTTTCTGAGACAGTTGTTTGTGATTGTTAAGTTGAAATTTGGTGGCGGTTTCAAGTTGTCAAGGTCTCAACAGTTGATGCTATGAAAATTGAAGCAATCTGGTGCTATTTTTGGTTGGCTGTGAAGATCTATTTTGGGAAATGATTCAACTTACTTGGGATTCTTGGAAATGTTGCGCATGTAGCTAGCAATAATTAGACTTGAAATTTTCCTGAAGATCGAAAGTCATGTTTTTGCAGTATCTGAGAGGTTTCTGAGACAGTTGTTTGTGATTGTTAAGTTGAAATTTGGTGGCGGTTTCAAGTTGTCAAGGTCTCAACAGTTGATGCTATGAAAATTGAAGCAACGAAAAGAGTGAAATTTGAGGAAAAAGAGAAGAAAGTTGCAGAAATGGGATCCGTTTGAGAAAATTCATCTCTCGTATAAGAATTGTATTACAGTTTCTAATTGTTTGTGAAATTAAGGAGATGCAGTTTGCCAATAGTTATAGTTATAGATAAAGATAAATGGATAATGTTACTTGTACATAAACAATTAAATAATAATTTACATACAGATGATGTAACAAAGATTATGAATGTTTTTTTATTTGGTTAAAGAAATTATGACACAATCATACATCACCACATTATGTGTATGTAAATCATTATATAAATATATTATGTACATGTAGCACAATCAAAGATAAATTGGCTAGTGTTTCTCACAAATTTATTACTGGTCATTCACCAAAAGTGAGTTTATTTCTCACTTATGCCTAATTATTTGGTGTAAGATGATTCATTGCTCACCCAACTTAAATATGGCTATGGTTTACTAATCAAACTTCAAATTACCTAATGGTTATTTATTTTTGAGACGTTGCATTCCATCCATCATGCGCCAGATTTCATGTGACAAATTGTGGTCGTTAAAAAAATTTCAGCTCAGTCAAACCATACAAGTAAAATGTTTCATTAATTACATAACTTATACTATGATCACAGTTTACCCATAGAACTTTAAATTGCTTCCCAAAGATCACTTGTTTTCAAGACGTTGCATACCAATCCATTCTCTGTCAGCATCCATTCTCTTTGTTGTTGACGTGTTGCACGAAAATCTCACATTGCAAGTAATGGTTGTTAAAAAAATTACAACCTATCCAAATAACTCAACTCACCAAAATCGTCATACGTAAAATATGACTTTCATGGCCCCATAAAACTTCTTTGAATTCAATTTGTTGGAAAATGTTTCATATTTTTACAAAGTTTATTTATTGGCTTGCTTAATATGCTTGTTGATTTTTAATTGTATACATTGGAAAATAATTTGTCAAAATCACTAGAAATAAATCACAATTTTTTTTTTTTAATAGTCGTCCTGACTGACTGGGAAGGTACATATCTGCTGAAAATATTTGAGCAGTGAATTTTATTAATATTCCTTATATAATAGGATCTGATTTCTTGTTATACATATATAGCTTGACCAGAATAAATCTGATACCTTTCTAAATATTCTTAAATTTTTTTACCAGGAAAATATAAGGATTTGTTAAATTGAAATTATATTTTCTATGATATCTTTTGACATATATTTTATAATAAGATTGGACTACTAATAATCTTTCATATCTTAATTTTTGCTTATCTCTCATGATAAGATTAGACTTCTAATAATCTATTATATCATTTTATGATAATTACATACCATTTATTATAAGATTTTTCTTTTACAATAATATTGCTATCATGATTATTGCAGAGTTCTAGGTAGGAGTAATTCTTATTTTTTTGATAATTATTTTATATATTAATAAGGTAATTAATCAAGATAAGAATGAAGTTTTGGAAAATAATTTCTCTATCATTCGTGTTTAACAAAATTGAGCAATTGCCATCTTCAAAGAATGGGCGGAGATGATGCTTCATTGATAAATTCAAAAGTTAAGCTTTGAGTAATACACACAAGTCCGTGACCTTTAGTAGAGTGTTCGATCGCCGTCGTGCAAGTTCAACTGGATGTATGCTTCATTGTATATATTCAAAGCAAATCGTTTTCTTCAACCTATTTGGAGAAACAAAACAACGTGCATGAATGTTTGATCTAGTTCAAAGATCAAGCTAATTGGCGAGAGTTAAGAATTGTAATTCTTAATTCAAGTGGTGGTTGGGATTGAGTAAAATAGTGAAGTGGCGATAAAGTCATGATCGAGGGATTTGATTCCACTTCTACAAGAAGTCAAAAGAAGAAGAAAATGAGAAAGTTGGACTTAGATTTCTTTTTATTGTCATTTGTTCGTTTTGTGAAATTGCAAAACTGAGACTGTTGTATGTTTGATTGTTTGATTTAGTAGATTGATTTATCAATGGCATGGGGGGCCATGAATTTTTCCTTTCGGGGTTTACCATGTTATATGTGGTGTTCAAAATTTTGATTTGCCATTTTATTTTCGCACTAATTACAAATTGCTTGAACACAGCATACCCTATATGTGCCGATCAGAATTGCTAGAAACTAGTTATAGGAAGTTCTGTCTGCCTGCCTCTCGTCCATAACTGTAACAGTGAAATTAAAATTCACTCTTTTAAAATTTATCTAGGTTCTAAAATTTACACAATTGTTGTCCCCAATATCAACACCACCCAAAAACGTAGCCCCAGATCTATTCATTTCACCTACATAGAACGAAATTGTGTATTCAGACAAGGTAGATTGTTGAGAAAGAGGTGAGAAGCTACTACTTATTAGTCTTTATCCTCTAATTATACTATTTACTCCGTGTCTATCTAATCCCAATTTTTCACTTTTGTAGGCCTGATCATTTGAGGTAGGAAATGTCATTGAATTAAGGGATATGACTTTATAAGTAATAGCTTCTTATGTCCTTGTCAACAATAGCCCTATCTCTATACACAACTTAGCTGTGCGTGGATGAGATGAGTGAATTGGGGTCCTGGATTCTTTGGGGTTAAAATTGGGGACAAACAATTGAGATTTAAAGAAGTTTATGGGGCTATGAAAGTGGTGTTTCAAATATAGTGATTTTGATGATTTGGATAGTTTAGCTGAATTGTAAATTTTTGAACTGCCATAATTTGTGACATGAGATTTTCGAGCGATACATCTGCAATGGGAAAACAAAATCTGATGGATGATGGATGAAGTCCAACTTCTAAAAAATAAGTCACTATTAGGAAGTAGTTGAAGTTTGATGAGTAATTCGTGGCTATAGTATACTTTAGGTAAGTAATGAAATATTTTACTTGGATAGTTTGGATGGGTTATAAATTTTTTAATAGTCTTAACTTGTCACGTTGGAATTTTGTAAGACACATTAGTAATGAGGAAAATAGAGTTTGGCATATGATGGATGGAGTGCAATGTCTGAAAGATGAGAGATCATTGGAAAGCAGTTTGAAGTTTGATGAGTAAATTGTGATCTAGTATAAGTTGGGTGATTAATAAAATATTTTACTTGGATGGTTTAGTTGGATTGTAGATTTTTGAGTCGTAACGTGCCAATGGGATTTATGTTCGACACGTTGTAACAATGGAAATGGAATTTAACTGACGATGGATTGAGTGCAACATCTCAAAGATGAGTGACTATTGAGAAGTAGTTTGAAGTTTGATGATAAGTGAAGACCATAGTATAAATAGGGTAAGTAATAAAACATTTTAATTGTATGATTTGACTGAGTTTGTTATTTTTTTAATGATCGTAACTTATCACATGGGAGTTTTGTACGACACGTCAGCAATGAGGGGAATGAAATATGACAAGTGATGGATGAAGTTTAAAGTCTCAAAGAGAAGTGACCTTTTAGAAGTAATTTGAAGTTTAATGAGTCGATTGTGCCTATGGTATAAGTTATATGAGTAATGAAACATTTTACTCAATTGTTTGGCATCATTTTAAGGCTATTATATTTTAAATTGGATTGAACTATTTTTAATAAAATTATGTACACAAGTTTTAAAAAAAATAGAAATGAAAAAGAAACATTCTTTCTCTACCTTTCTGTTTTATATAATTTTATTTCAATTAAAAGTAAGTGTAAAAAATTGTTAAAAACTAAGATGAACTTTTTACAAATAAGACGGACACAATATTCACTTCACATTTGTGCGGACTACTTGAAGAAAACGGATTGAATGCGTTGATCATGATTCATTAAGGTTTCACATTTAATGCAAGCTTGATTAAGTGAACTTGATAAATCTATTTGACATCTCTCACAATATTTTTCACGTACTCGAGAGGTTTTTTATAACATCTTTCCGTGATCATTTTCACAAAAATCAGCCTCAAACCTCTCCAATTCACTGCACTTCTCTGACAATATAATATTACGTAAAAAACTAAAATCTACGATAATAACCTAACACAAATCTGCTTGTGTAACATGAAAAAACATAAGATTGAAAAGTTAACTAACATAAAGAATCGAAGTTTGGAGAAAAAACAGTAAAGCCCTAAATTTTAGTTTAGGCCCTAAAATCCAATTTCAAAATTTAGCAAGAAATTAAGTAAAAAACATACAAGGAATTAATAAAAATATCAATTTTAAATCAAATTTGAGATGAGAATAATACAGTAAAATCTTGATTAAGATAATAAAATTTGTAAAATGGAAGAAGATAAAACAAATTGTATTTCTAATTGATGCATAAAATGAATTAGAGAAAAAGTGAAGAAAAAGATAAAATTACCTTTGAGTTTTGGGAAATGAAGTGTGTATATTTATATCATAGTTGAGAGAAATATAATGTAGGGTTTGTTGATACCTAATAAATCTCGGGCTACGATGTTAACGTGGATTAATGTATTTCATATGTATAGACCGATGAATGAAATAAGTCCAACAACCAAATCCATGATCTCTACCCAGTCCAATTGTATTTTCGATGCTTGAATCTTGGCTCGTTTACCTTTCTTTTGGTCCAATTAAAAGCCTAACCATAGACTATTTATAATACTATAACCCTAGCTATTTTCTAGTGTGGTTTTTGTCAGAACAAAGGAGAAATTCGGCTTCCTTTGAAGTGTGTGAAAAACAGCCCCGTTGAAGTGCCAAAATTGGTTGATTACTTTGTGTAATTTGTGATTCCTTCATATCCTATATTTGTAGTGTTTTCTCCTTGCCTTTGTGGTCACAAAATATCACCGTTTCTTGTCCTTTATGGTTAAAATTGAAACCAATATGAGTTACATTGATTGTGGATCGGAGCCGACTGGATGGTTGTTGGTCGAGAAAGGTACGTTGGATTGAACCCGAAAAATACAGATTTGAAGATCTTTGGAGCAATTTTCCGTAACGTTTGATATCACAGCTGCAAGATGATGGTTTGACTTGTGAAATATACTAGAAAACATCCAGAAAACCAGCAGAAACAAAGCAGATATCAAGTAAAAAAACTATCCAAAAAACTATCAAAATCACCTCTGTTTTTCAACCAATTCAGAAGGAATTTGGGGAAACAGAGACCATTGTGTGATGTATAGGTGGTGGCGGACCAGGTTGTCTAACACGTGTGGTGGTCAGGCTGTGCATGGCGGTCGCATACAGAGAAAGTGGAGGTGCGTGCAGCTGTTTCTGGAGGAGGTCTCTTTAGGCAGTTTGTTTCTAACAATATTTCTGACATTTTTGTGTTGTTAGTTTTCTGTTTCAGGTTGTGTAGTAGAATCTAGATAGAGTTGTTCTTTGTACGTTTGGGATTCAATCGTAGTTTGTTGGTTGTTGTAATTGCTAGAGGCTTTAGAACAAATAGTTGTGGTCCTAGAGTGATAAATTTGCATCTCTCATAATTTACGGACTCAGATTGATCCACTCAGGTATATTAGCTTATCCCAGTTTAAATTTCAATATTAGCGCGTCATCGTATGGGATGAATTAGGTTTATGGTTATCGTGAAGAGGTAACATTGCTTGTGCTAGAAATTTAGGAGTTATTTGCCATATTTTGAAGTGTTGAGTTTTGATTGCAAGTTGGTAGTTGATTTTGTGCTTTAACTATCATATAGTCACTGTGTAAGACTGTGTAACATGAAAATTGAACTTTTGTTTACCTTCCTTCGTGTTGCATTGATTATCCTGTTAGAACACCTAAACTTGACCCGTTCGAACATTCCCTTGATCTAAGATCTTGAGTCTTACGAAACTTTGGAAATCTAGAACGATGTATATTACGCCCTTAGGATTACTACGAGTGACATATCTGCGTATTTGGTTGTTCTATTTTTATTTTAAATGTCATCACACTTTGACGTTGGAGGTTTTAATGGGAAATGAGATTTTTCAATTTGACAACAAAAGATTAATGAAGTTTTGTTCTTACAAAAGGTTTCAAAAGCCATAGATGGCAAATTCCTGCAAACTTAATAGAAGCACAAAAAGAAGAGTATGATGAACTTGCGTACACTATAATTATTTTACACATGTCTGACACTGTTTTGAGAAAATAGGAAAACTTGATTCTACCAAAGAACTTTGGGAAAAGTTGGAGGACTTATATTTGCTGAAGTCCACTCTTAATAAATTATACTTGCTTGAAAGATTTTTCAACTTTAAAATGGATCCTTCAAAAGATCTTGATGACAATTTGAATGCCTTTAAAAAATTTGTTCAAGATATTGTTAATTGTGGTGAAAAGGTCTCTGAAACATGTGAGGCTATTATCCTACTTAATTCCATGCCTGATTCATAAGAGAAGTTAAGAATGCAATTAAGTATGGTAGGGACACTTTAACACTCGAGATTATTATAGACTCACTTAGAAGTAAGGAGACGAAAATTAAGGCTGAAAAAGAGGATAAGAGAAATGGCGAGTTACATATGATGAGGAGTAGGATGAAGTTTAAGCAAATGAATTTGGATAGAACTTAAGACAGTAACGATTCGAGTAGTGACTCAGTGATGAGGGTAGTAAGAAGAAGAGTAAGGAACAGGACAAGTCTAGTGGTAGACTGTGTTATAGTCATTATAAGTCTGAGCACTTTATTAAGGACTATCCCAAGAAGAACGATAAGCTGAAGGGTAAAATGAGAGGTAAGACAAATTTGGCTTTAAGGTCGAGCGATGACTTTAGTGAGGTTTATTAAGAGTAAACCTAGTTACTACATGTGCGTCTGTGTGTGATCTTTTCTGTATGTATGTGATTGCCTAATTCTTGTTGCATGAGTATAAGTTGTATTTCAATGTGTTTGATATGTGCATTTGCATGCATTTGAGGTAATATGATTACTTGGTGTTATTGTTTGCGTGCATAGTGGGTCATGATGCATTAATAGTGTGGTGTATGTCCTTTGGTGAGGTATAATTTAGATGCCTAGGGGTACATTGTGGTTTGTACTGAGGATGTGGAGTGTGACATTTGGATCATGAGAGGAGAGGTGATTAAATATTTAGAATCATTTATCTGTAAAGAGACTCTCATCAGGTAAAGTGTGTGAGAGGCACTTCTATCATTTCTGTTAGATGGAGACCCATTATATGCGTAGGTTGAGAAAAGTGATGTGGTGATTGAGGATTATCCCGTGGACTTAGGATCTATTATGGCTTACCAGTTAGACATGAGTGAGTGATCAGTCTAGTTAGCATAGTGGGCAATAAGAGGAGATATATGTTCTCGAGGTGTGAGCAACAAGGAATGAGATAGGATAAGTGTGGTGAGATCTTTTCGTGAGATCATTTATATATTTATTGCATATGTGTTTGACCATGTGTTTGATTAACTTGGTGTTAATCTGTAGTTCTATGTGAATGTGTTTCTGAAAAGATCTGTGTGTGTTATCCTATATTATATCGTTATCATATGTTTACTGTGAATATCTATTTCTACATGGAGCATGTATGGTATGTATTTCAGGTTGTAAACATGAAGTAAGGTCTGTGATCTAATTTTATTGGCTACCTTGACTATGCGCTAACTATGTATTTGATTCCTTGCAGATTTATTTGGACATCAAAGTGGAGATTTGTTGAGTTTTGTGATACACAATAAATCCCAAACTTGATGTTAACGTGGGTTAATGTATTTTATAGACATAGGTCGATAAATGAAATAAGTCTAACAACCAAGTCCAAGAGCTCCACCCTCGATCCGTTTACCTTTCTTTTGGTTTAATTAAAAGCCTAACCATCGACTATTTAAAAGCCTAACCCCAGTTATTTTCTAATGTGGTTTATGTGAGAAAAAAGGATAAATTCGGCTGTCCTTGAAGTGTGTGGAAAATAGCCCCTTTGAAGTGCGAAAATTGGTTGATTACTTTGTATAATTTGTGATTCTTTCATATCCTACCTTTGTGGTGTTTTCTCCTTGCCTTTGTGGCCACAAATCATCACCGTTTCTTGTCCTTTGTAGGTAAAATTGAATGGTAACCAAGGTGAATGATATTGGTTGTGGATCGAAGTCAGTTGGATTGGTTATTGGCAGAGAAAGATATATTGGACTGAGCTCGGAAAACACTAATTTCAAGATCTTCGGAGCTTCCAAAACGGAAGCGGGAATTGGGAAGCCGAGGTCCTCACTCCTCCCTTGGGGACGGCCCAAAATCCAGTGCAGACCTTCATTGGGTCTGCACTGATATTGGTTGTGGATCGAAGTCAGTTGGATTGATTGTTGGTAGAGAAAGATATATTGGACTGAGCTCGGAAAACACTAATTTCAAGATCTTCGGAGCTTCCAAAACGGAAGCGGGAATTGGGAAGCCGAGGTCCTCACTCCTCCCTTGGGGACGGCCCAAAATCCAGTGCAGACCTTCATTGGGTCTGCCCCTGGTGGAGACTGGGTGTGGACTATAGTTGAGAAAGGATTAGAGCTCATGATTACAAAGCATGTTGATTTTAAAATCCCTCCTTGGCTATAAATGCTACTGTTGTTTTCCTTTAGTGAATATAATACTTGTGGCATGCTTTAAATTTTTAAAGGAAAAATTGAAAATAATTAGTCCTTAATACAATGCTACTCAATCAAATTTATGTATTAAGACCAAGAAAAAAATGATCCATGGACAATACTGAACTCTTCACTCAAAGAAGAAATCATCTTCAAACATTTTCATCCTTGTACTTTTACCAAAACTCGAAATTGTGCAAGTTGAAGAAAATGAATACAAAGAATAAAAGGGGATTTGCTAAAAGAATAAAAGGGGATATGCTAAAAGAATATTGATTACAAGAAAGAATAACAAACAATAACGAATCCAATTGTGTCACAGACCAAGAAGCCATATATAGAATTCACCACTCAGCAGGAGGATTTCTTGATCTTGTGGCGATAGAACATTTTCTTTTTCTTTCCAGAACAGTTCTTCGTTGTAAGAACAATTTTCCCTGATTCGTGGTTCTTGAATGTCTTATGGACTGGTGCCTCGTCCAACCCCATCTTCTTTTCTTTCTGAATAATCATTGTGTAAGAATTCTCATCAGTAGGCACAAACTCCTCTGCATAGTTCACCTCCCAACCCAGAACATGGAGATCCCAGATGAATGTGCTTCCAGCCTGTCATTGGTGAATAAAGCAATTTTCAGAATCAGCATTTTTCTATTTTAATGGATAATTTTTCATTATCAATTTAGTACCTCTGGTGCAGGTATTTCAATTACTGCAGTTGCTCCAGCCTTGATCACAACTTCTGAAGCTTGACCATCGCTAGCAGAGAACTCGTAGTCGTTCTCCCTCTTGAGTCCGCCATACTGAATTGGAATTTCTTGAATTGGTATGTACCTGTCTCAGATTTGGATTTGGTTTGAATTAGTTTTCATAATCCCAAGCACAAAAAATTGAGGCACAAAACATACGACGACAAGATGGATTTACTTGAGCAAAGTCTCCGTGACCTTGGATGGACGGGCAAAGACTAATTTGCTCTTAGTTCTTTGAGTTAAGAAAGGAGACAGCAGAGAATGGAACGCGAAATACCAGAATGGAACATTGATGAATATCTGCAACAGGCAATCACATTAGCACCCAAAAAAAAAAAAAAAAAAAAAAAAAAAAAAAAAAAAAAAGAAAATTAAAAATAAAATAAAATAAACACTTACATTCTTAGCAACAAATTCAGGGTAGTTGTCCTGGAGAAGCGCAATGGCTTTGTTTACAGCAGTGCGAACTTCCTTCTTTGAGGCTCCGGGCGAGTTCTTTAGGTCATTGATTTGAACTAATGAATTGACACAACCAGGCTTAAATTCTAGTTTCTGAATGCCTTTCTCCATAAGCTGTACCCTCCATCGCAGGAACTGCTCGCGCTTCTCCTCGTCTCCAAGTGTTTTCTGATAGATCTCCTCATTGTTCAAAACCCCAAAAATGTTGTAACACAAGGGGTGCCCTTCACGATCAGCGCCACTCATATATGCGACCGAGTTAAGTTCAGGACCGAATTCTTCGTCGAAGATAGAATCAATCTTGAAATCTTTCCTCCATTTGAGCGTTTTCTCGAGCATCTGGTAGGCATCATTGACTTTGAAATCCCTAGCCCTCAAGAATTTCAAGAGAACTATATTAGTACCTTCATCCCCTTTACTGGGCAAAAGCGGTACTCCCCAGATAGAAATTTCCTTTTCAACTTCAACATCTACACATTCATTAGGGCTCTCTTCTCTTTTCTTTTCACATTCTTCTTCCTTCTTTTCTGCTCCATTTTCACATTCTTCTTCAGCCTGTTCCTTTTCTTTCTCTTCTTTTGCTTCGTCGTGGCAGATGGGTTTTTGGGGAACCTCATTTTTTTCTTCTTTCTTGAAGAGAGTGTTCCCAAGAATGGCTTCTTCAAGTTTTGCTTTAAGCTCATTCAAGGCCTTCCTTTCATTCTCTTTCAGATCAGAGGGAAAATTACTCTCTTCTCTATAGGAAGCGCTCTTATGCACCACCTTGGCTTCACAGTTATGCTCCTTTTCATCCTTCACTTCTTCTACCACCGCCTCTTTTGCCTCCTTCAGAACCTCTTCCACCACCGGCACCGCCTCGGCCTCAGCTTTAACCTCAACAGTCATTGTATCTAGCTATCTGTAAAATCCAAAGAGCAAAAAAACACCAATTAACATACAAAAAAAAAAAAAAAAAATTTAATAACCTGTCAAATAATTTGATTTTGGCCTGTGATTAATCATTAAATGTGCTGCCTGTCACACATGTTTGTTTCCTTGACTTAGTCAAATTAAATATATTGAAACATAATTATATATTATTTATAATTAGAAACTAGGGAAAATTACTACTACACTCCTCAACTTTTAATTTGTTTCCTTGACTTAGTCAAATTAAATATATTGAAACATAATTATATATTATTTATAATTAGAAACTAGGGAAAATTACTACTACACTCCTCAACTTTTAATTTGTTTCCTTGACTTAGTCAAATTAAATATATTGAAACATAGCCTCTGTTTAAGCCTCATTACATTAAATTCTATTACATTTCATTTTTCTCTCTCCTATTTTCAACCACACAATCTTCCATAAAATAATATTACACGTAAGTCAAAAACTTCTCATTTTTTTTTTCAACCACTCATTTTTCAAAAAAATACTATTCCCCCATTAATTTTTCCACGTAATGAGGATCAAACATGGGCATAATTATATATTACTTATAATTAGAAACTAGGGAAAATTACTACTACACTCCTCAACTTTTAATTAGTGTGATTTTGAGTCTCTAACCTATTAAAATATGTAAATTTGGTACCGATGTGATTGAAATCGTCCATGTTGACATTAGAATCAGAATCGTGGGAGGCTTTCACATGGCTTAAAGCTGGATGACAAAATCATCACATATTTAATTTCAAGTTTTAAGTTATGTGAAAGTCACCTGCGCGTTTAATGTCCTTATTTATGATTTTCTTCACGGCCCAACCTCTTCGTTTGAAGCTTTAACGTGAAACTACTACTTAAAGCTTTGTTTCCTCTAAAGATTCGGAAACACAACTTGTAACTAGGTATAGGAAAAACTTCTAGTAATAGGAGAATTCAAAAATGATCTAATCATTGATAGAGACTTAAACCTATGTGGGCGCAAGGATAGATGTAGTCAAGTGGATAAACACGATAGATTTTGAATAAGATATTTTATATTAGTAGAATTATGCAGATTGGATACCCAAAACCTCATATTTAAAAGTTAAAGACCAAAAATCACGCTATCTGAAATGTTTAAAAGTCTAATCCTAAATTTTTCCAATAAACTATAACTTTCATTTTGTCATTAGTTTTCTACTCGTGTTTAGGGAAATTGAACAACTTATTGTTTTAGTTACTTAGTTCTTAATCTTGAAAAAGATAGTAGGTTAGTATCGAAACTTTCATTAAAAATACAACCTAATGATCGAGCCTTAGATCTTTTGAAGCACGATATATTCCTTTAAAAACCACAACTTAGTAAATATTTGAATCGCTTCAATTGTTAAAGATTGACTATACAATCATAACGAAATGTTGACTTCTAACATGCTCATTTAAAGGTTGAGGATTAATGTGCCTCTTGAATGATATAGTTGGGGGTTTTTATTTTTTCAAATAAATATGTATTTTCTTTCTTCTAATATATTTCTTGAAATCCATCACAATTAAATAATATTTTTTTAATATTATTGGTGCTTAGTATTAAATCTAAGGGTAAATGGAACCTATGTTTAAATTGTCAAATTAAGTTGAGATATATTTTATTCATTAGACAATTAAAATAGTGTTGTTATGATTATTCTTCACAATATTAATATATAATGCCACCTGAATGGCATCAGTTGTCATATTTGATTTGGATTCCAACTGTACTTTATTATTTCTAATAAATATTTTTTAGCTGTGAATTAGTTGGCAATTTGTTGTTAATTTTTTCTTTTTTTCCTTTTAGTTCAGATTATTATGGGCAGATTCTTTTTTGGGCTGTTGGTTTCTTGGGCCTTTGCTGCTTGGTGTCTCATTATTTTTAGAGACTCCATGCAACCATTTATTTTTTATTTTTTGGTACATTGTATTCCGTACCTAAAAAAAAAAAAGAAAAAAAAAGCCTATATATGAGCTCTATTTTTCAAGGAAAATAGATTTTGTATAGTGATTTCTAGGAGAATATAGGTTTGCGCATTGATGGGTCAGTTCGAGTATTTAAATAACGAAAATAACTCATTATGTTTCACGTATTTCATAAATGAAATGATTCATGTCCTCGAAATTAGTGGAACCAAATCCAAATCTAAACCTTCACTAAGCATTTGAGCTCAATTCTACCCATACATTTTTTTTTTTTGGGTATATACGTTAAATAAAAAGTTTCATACTAGACCTTCTCGATACCTATGCTTAACACAATATTACTTGATAATATTTTTTCAAGGGAGAAAATCTAGTTGATAAATTTTCAAGAAGTTAAGAAATTCAGCTATATGACTCAAAATAGTGAAGACTAAAAATCACGAAAAGAGGAGAAAAATAAAACATCAATAATTAAACTATAGTTTGAAAATTAATGATTTTTTTTCTTAATAAATCTTATTTGATCTATAAATGAGACATAACAAAGCCTATAATTTAATTATGGATAATACTTAAAAGTCTTCTACTTTTGAAATGAACTTACAAACAAATATTAACTGCATGCATAAATATATAGTATCAAGAAAATACACTCCACATATTGAACTCGCTCTATTTAAGTAAAAAGAAAAATTATATTTCAAAAGAGAACAACGAATGCAAGATAACTAAAAATGTACACTAGAACCTAAGCTAAAAATATATTGAGTCCAATTGGTGAATGTTATAAAAAATTGAAAAATACCTTAAGTTGTAAATAAGCAAAAAAACGAAAAACTCGGATAGTAAAGAATGAACTCTTTGATTTATCAACCCACACTACAACTCTTGCTTGAACTTTTTGATTCAAAGAGAGTCCAAATCGTAAAGATTAAGCCCCCGTTTGAGCCCCATTATTTCTCATTACATTAAATTAAATTTTTTTCTCTCCTACTTTTAACCACACAATTTTCAATAAAATAATATTACAAGTAAATCAAAAAAATTTCAACCACGCATTTAAAAAAAAAACACTATTCAACTCATTATAATGTCAAATAATGGGGTTCAAACACACCCTTATACTAACCTTTGAAATGCAACAATTTGATTTGAGGTGAGAGGCAAAAAAGTAAGAGTATTCATGATTTCTTAGGGTTAGAGTATATAGTTTCAAACAAATTACTACACAATTAGAGTTTTTATGATTTGTAATTTTTTTTTTATCTAGCCTTTGTAAAAAAATAAAAAATATATATAAAATATTGGTTCCATTCGAGTATGCACGGTTTTGTTTCATGAACTCAAAATCGATTCGGATCCAGTTGATTTTCGATTCTCAATTTCGGTTCCTTAATTTATTTTTTGGGAACCGGATCGGAACATCTAATTTTGATTCAGTTAATATGTTCAGACCTAGGAGAATATGTGGCTGATGCTATTCCACCGCTGATAATTAACCTTTGTCCAATTGCTACTCTACCACCGTCGGCACCTCTGCTTTTTTTTTTTTGTAAACCTCCAACGAGAAGCCATCCAACTGCTACTCCACAACCCCACCGCTACCACCTCAGTCAGACTGCCAAAATCTGAAATTAAATTTCTTTAGTGTGTGTGCCAGTGCATGCATATGTATTTTGATTTTTGAATTGGTCTATGGCAATGGCAGTCATGTTTACAGCGCACAATGGTGGTGTAACAATAAATGTTACAAGGGATGAGAATGAAGATGGTAGTGAAACAAAATGTTACAAATTGCAAAGTCGGTGACAATGGTGTAATTCTAAACGTTACAAGTCCGGGTAATGGTGAAGGTTGCGATGATAGTGGAAATGGACAATAAAATATTTGTTACACAATGTGTTTATAAGTAGAATAATATGCTATTTGCAGTCGTTCACTACTGCAGTTGTCCTACGTGATATACACATGACGGTTAGTGATTTATTGCATAAGGCAATAAAAAAACTACCATATTAATGTATCAAATCACTAACCGTCATATTTATGTCACAGAGGACGATTACTAAGTGAACGATTGTAAATAACATTACTCTTATAAGTATGGTGGTGATGGAGACGAAGAAAATATGGGTGGTTAAATGATTATAACACAATTTTACAAAATAAAACACATTGTGTGAAACACAATTTCACAAAAAGGTAACAAATTATGTTACAAATTTATTGTAAAATAATTAAAATAAAAAAGAATAAAGAAGTATAAGTATGGGATCTGTAAACATTTTAAGAATATTCGTAAATTTTTCCCATAGTGAATTGATAAATTGGATATCGTGGCAATTTCAAAGAGGTTCAACGTTACGTGAGTTATGAATTCTTATTAGGGTGGCTATATTGTAACCGCAAATTTAATTTGTTACACCATAATTTTATATATATTTTTTATTTACTAGCATGACTGCAAGTAAAATGATATCAAGTTTTGATTTGAAGGTGAGATCTATTTTGTTTAACTTGCACAAAAATGATCTCCTACCTATGATGGACAGGAATTATCGTAAAATTTGATAAAATAGAAAACTTGATAGATAGATTTTAGATCTATTGCTTACATAAATCTACTACGTATACATAGAAAGAAGGCAGACAAATGTCAAGGAAAAAAAATATTTCTTTCACGGAAATCAAAGAAATTTGATATGCAAGGATGCCATCGAATTTCATCTTACCACATAAATTTGCCGGTTGCCACTTCATCGATAATTTTATATCAGCTTGATGATCTTACCAAACCAAAAATTAAATGATACATGTATTGATAATTGTGAGTTGGACACAAAATAATCATCTCTCCCATGTTTTGAATTATCCAAATGATAGACTTCTGGATATTGTTAATTTATTGAAGAAGAAAAATCTTACTTTTGAGAATACCATGTCCAATCTGAGGAGAGCTAGAAAGCCGTGCCTAGAGATGGAAAAAGACGTGACGAAAGTAGAAATTAAGGAAGATAGATACGCATAGTAGAGGTAGATTGGGAATGTTTTGTTTTGATTTGGGTATTTGAGTAGAATGTGGGAAGTGGGCTAGGGTGCTTTAAGAATTAAGATTGCCAATTGGGTTTTAACCTTTTTTTCCCCTGAGGAAATTAGGCCTCCTATAAAAACGCAATCAATTAGATTAAGGGAAAATCGCATAACTAAGAAATTAATTATGGCACATTTCAAAAATAAGAAAATAAGTTTCAAATTTCAAAAATCAGATTTTTATTAAAAATTATTTATAATTTAATTAATTAATTAATTATTTTAGTAATTTAATATATTTAAGTCATAGATTTATATAATTTGGTCACAAATTAACGATTTAATTCATCATTTATTATTTTTTGGTCACAAATAAAAAATTTTATGTCACAAATTATTTTACGATCACAATTCAAAAATTTTATAGGTCACAATTTGTTCATTAGTCACAAATCGAAAAATTTATAAGCCACGATTTATTTATTGGTCACAAATCACAAAAATTACAAGTCACAGCTTATTATACAGTCACAAATTATCAATGATTAACAATTTTTTAGGTCACACATTATTTTTCGTTCACAATTTATCTTTTTCATTGGTCAAATATTATTTATTGGTTACAGATTAACCAATTTAATAATCACAGTTAACCAAATAATTTGTGACCACCACCAACACTTACAATTCACAGTCACAATTCTTAGGTCACGTATCCAATTATGAGTCACAAATCAACCAAATCGTCGTGACCACCGCCATGACCCCCCCCAAACCACCACGATCAACTGTGACTTCCAAATTGTGAGTTACAATCACAATTTTCAGGTCACGAGTTCAATTATTTATTACAAAATCAACCAAACCGCCACGACAACCACAACCACCGCCACAACCACCGCAATCCACCACTACAAACAATACAAAATTGTTTCCGGTTTGCAACTATAGTAAGCATCATCACCACCAACCCCAAACGCCGCCACCATCACCACCACTACCTCCTGTACCAAAAGAGCCAACCACTGAACCTTACACAACAGTCAACAAGGCAACCACGCACAACCACCGCCCACGGCACACACACAATACCACCACATCACAAGCCCACGACACTGCACAACCACAACACACAGCACAACAGTCAATCACAGCCAGACCCACCGTCCAACAACCATTTACCAAAAACTTTAAAAAAAAAACCACCGATTGGCGCCTTAGTGAAGCTCGAATACGTCGCAAGATCCTCACGGCCGGCAGTCTGCATTATCTAGTCGACGATTCACGCTTCTTTTGGCTGGGGATGCCGTGAGTGGTGATGGCGCCATGAATGGTTGGGGTTGGGGAGAGAAGACGATGAGAGAGAGAGAGAGAGAGAGAAAATGCTGGGGACTGGGGAGAGGGTGATACGAGAGAGAAAATGGTAGGGTTTGGGATGAAAAAATGTATATTTAATATTAATATTTAAATATGCTAATATCTGGTTTTAGAAAGATTAAAGTTCCCATCTGATTTCAGAATTCATGATTTTAATGATAGGGTTTTGTGTAATTACCACTTAGATTAATACACTAAAACAAAGTAAAATCTTTCAAGACCATAATTAATACGTCAACCAAACCCCAAAACTATCCAAAGCCCCAAACTGATCAAAGAGATAGAAAGAGAAACCCATGCCGAGAAGAAGCCGATTAACCCATTCAAAGAAGAAGTTTAAACATTGGCATGATTGATAATGGGCAAGGATCTAATGAGCACCTATGCTTAACTTATGTTAAGCATCAATAACATGTCACGATAATTAATTGGTAAATTATTAAATTCATGGACCTACTATTAACTTATATCAATTAAATGGTGTACTATGTCATTGGTGCTTAATATAAGTTAAGCACTGGTGTGTATATATATATATATAATTTTTTATGTCCTCAACTTTTGATTGCTTAGTTTTGTTTCTTGTTTCTAGTAGGGTACAAAAAAATGTGTATTTTGCCAAATCTACTTTGGTTGGTCATTGCTTATTAACTTTTTCATTTCAATCATGTATTTCCCGGTAAAAACTTGTGACCTGTTCCTTGTTTGGAAGTTTTCTTTGTAATATTGAAATGGTGTTTCTTTCTATTGAATTAATAGTTCGGTTACACTGAGAAATAGAGAATTCGTATTTAGCATTCTTTATCCTTTTCTTATCATAACTATCGTAAACAGTTAGTTTGCCTTGGCAAGATTTGTCATACAACATTGAGACTACAGGATTTGTTTTGCCCTTTGAGCTAAGATTGAAGTCATTTCTCTCTTTTTGTTTTGATTTTATTCTCTGTTTTTGCTGAGGTCAATTTGATCTTGGTTTATGCCCTTTGCTAATTTAATATTGTGGATTACTTAACAGTACGATTATAACTATTCTCCCATTTGTGTCCAATTTTTTAGCCCAATTATAATGCATTTTCCAATCGTTGCTGGACTGTTAGCCACCATTGTTGACTTCTTCTCTTACACCGGACCCCACATGCTGAAAAAAGGGCAAAAAATGAATTCTATTTTTCCTAGAATTGAAAACAAACATGGGCTATATTTCTAATTATGCTAGTTCTTTAAGTTAATTTCTCTAATATTTCTAATTTCTCTTGCAAATTACTTTAAAAATTCGAATTTCTCGTACACAATTGTTTTTGACATTTTTATCGCTTTATTTGATAGAACTTGAGCACATTTTGACTTTCAAGTTTTCGAGGCATGAATTCAATCTCGCACGCATACGTGATAAGATTTAAGGAGTATCATTTTCTTTTTGAATTTTTATCACTTTTTTTTTTTTTTTGAATTTCGTCACTTTTTTAATTATTTTTTGTCATTTTTTTTGAATTTGTGTTACTTTTTTTAGTGTCTGTTACTTTTTTGGGTTTGTTACTTTTTGAATATATGACATTTTTTTAAAAAAAATCGTATTTCAAATCCTACATGATTGTAAGAAAAATCATAGGGGCTCATAAAGGTTGAATTATAAACGATGAATTTCTAGGGTTTAATCTGATTGGTTTGCCCTCATGAATGTGATTAATGTGTGAAATTGTGTAATTTTGCTACTATCTCATGTTTGATTAAATAAATAAACTGAAAATTGTTGCCATTTCTAAATTTCTATTAAAAGTCTTAATAGAGTAAAATAGATATTAATTATTCGACGAGAAAATTACCATCATATTATTTCGGTCACTCCTTTTTTTTTTTTTTTTAATTTTTTTCCCCCCCCCCCCCCCCCCCAAAAAAAAAAAAAAAACAATTAATATAGAGAGGAAGGTAAATTATAGATTATTAACTTTTTAACTTAGATATTTTATTGTATAGTTCACACACTGTCTTTAAGGCAATCAACTTTGGACTAGTTCTTTTTATTATTATTCAGTAGTAAGAAAATTGATCCATTTGTTGGATTCTTGATCTTTTTCTTACTAATCAGTATGAAAGTTGGAATTAATTTCATGGGTTTAACATGAGCATGTTTGGTTATGCTTAAAAATGAGTCAAAACTTATTTAAAAATTACATTTTTAACTAGGTTTATTTTTTTGTAGGAAAGTAACTTTTAAATTTAGACAAGCTCTCAAAGTTACGTGTATTCTCATTTAGGAATCTGACATCAATACGAGTTATTATATGGATATGGACATAAATACTATCCCATCTTGTGGAAAGTGTACAATTCACCATTTTATTACCATCTTCAATGCATTCTAATCTCTATTTCACTTTTATCGGATCCCAAGTTTGTGATATAACCATTCACCATGACATAGGTTCCCATTGTAGAGGAAGAAAACGTGGTGGGCTTTCAAGATGAGGCAGAAAAATTGATCAAACTTCTGAATGAAGGATTGGAGGAACTAGAAGTTATCTCAATCATTGGTATGCCTGGCCTCGGTAAAACGACACTGGCTAAAATTATATTTCGCGATCCTAAAATTGAATATGAATTCTACAATCGTGCATGGGTCTATGTTTCTCAAGAATATAGTAAAAAAGAGGTGTTCCTAAAGATTTTGGGACAGCTTATCAAGCTTACCTAATTGAAAAAATGAAAAACTTTCACAATTGAAAGAGAAAGGATCTCTTTCGTCATTTCCCCTTTTTTCCCCATTGTCATTCCAAACCAAATCAAACCCAATCGAGACCAACCCCTTTTTCGGTAAGCACCAGATTTGGTTGTGTGTCGCTATTGTTGAGCATAGGTATATTTGCCTGATTCGAAAAAATCTGTGGGTATTTATGGATGTATTCGACCAAACCTTTTGAGTATGTTTCGAGATTTTGTGCATTGTGAAACTAATTGCATACACAAGTTTGATATTGTTTGGAATGTTACAAATTTATTGCATGGGGTGATGAAAGACAGGAAGTTGTAGATGTTTGAATTGCCATATTTTGTGTGCTAAAATTGAAAGTGAACTAGATGAGCATTCTTATTTGACTGAACATTTGATTATCCAATTCGTTAAGTAGTTATTTGAAATAGTCATTTCATGCTGAAATTATTTGTATGTGCTTGATATGCAATTTACAATGGCAGCAAATAATCGTGGTGCATGTCATGGTTGTAGATATAATGATTACTTGTTTAAGGATTATCCAAATAAGCGCCCGTGCCTATGGTTTAAACATGGTTTGTCAAGTGTTTTGTGGTAACGAAGGAGACTAACAACAAGGGAAAAAATTTCAATTGTTGTAGTGCGAATTGTGTATATTGGAAGTGGGTCAAAGAGGGTGAAACAAGCGGTGAATCAAGTTCCATTGCAACAATTACATCCAATAATAATTCAATCAGCGAATTACTTCAAGAGGCATCTGGTATGTTTGAAACTATGTGTTGGCTAAGTTATGACAAGATGTGGAGATTACAGTCACAATAAGGAAAGGAAAAGCGAGCTCGGAATGAAGTTGCAAAAGGAAATGGGAATGACTGATCTGTAGTTGTAAGTGACAATGAAGTTGTAATTTAAATTAGGATCACTATTTGTTATTTAACTTTGGATTCCTACTACGTCGTTTAATAGTATGCAATTTGGATTTTATGTAATGTATTTTTGTAGCCATGTCTAGACATGGAGATGTGCACAGAGTATTTCATTTTGTTTGGTGTTATATCAACTCTATAATTGTTTAGCAAACAAATCATGTCTTAGATGTATAAAGGATCCAGTTTATGGTTGCACTGGTGCCATACAGTAGTTGCAAAAATAGGTCTCTAAACTACAAAATGCCGTTGGCTTTGGTAACGAAATAAAAGCAACCATTTTCCTCACTTTAATATACAAGAGTAGAACCCAAATAGTATGAAATGAACTAATATTAGAATATGAATTTAGTAATTAAATACTACTACGAGTAGTTGTGAATATGAGAATGGTGTGAACGTTGAACATTGTGGTCGTTGAGCACTGATGCAACAACTTTCATATTAGTAGCCCTTGCTTTTGGTCTTTTTCTTTTGCTTGCATTTGAGGTTGCCTGTATGTTAGTTGAATTAAGTGAGAATCGGTTCAAAAATGCCGTTTCGAACAAGTAGGATAATAGAGAAAAAATACCTTTACTTTGTTCGATTTCAACTCTAATGGGCTTTTCCTCCTAAGTTTCTTTAGAGCACATTTTCATTTTGATGTTGTTGAGAATATCGAACCCTTCTTAACGTGATATCCAAACTTCTCCAACAATTTTTTCAAAAATGTGCAACAAACACCACCAATTGCATTTTCATAGCCCTGTCTTGATCAGTAATTATGCTCTGAGGGGCTTGACCATTCATGCACTCAAACCATGTCCTGAACAACTATACAAAAGTATCTATGTCCTCGTTCGACAACAACCCACATCCAAGTAGTATTGACTGTCCGTGATAATTCATGCCAACAAAAGGTGCAAAAGGCATGTTGTACTTATTAGTGAGATACATAGTATCAAATGTGACAACATCGCCAAACTCTTTGTACAGTTGCCTACATCTATTATCTACCCAAAAGACGTTCTTAAGTCATGACTTTTCGTTTATGTCTATACTAAAGTAAAATCCCGAACACCGTGCTTGCATCTTTGAAAAATAGGATTATATTGTAGTAGCATTTCCTTCTCAAAGATGTAACCATCTCACTTGTTCTATATAGTTCCGATAATCCTTCTCCACACATGTCATATTTTCATATCCACCCACTTTCTCCACTGCAAAGTTGTAACTTTTGTGCAATGAATTTCTTGCCATATCATTCACCTCAAGTTTTCATTTTACAATTGTATTCAATTTCTCGATTGCATCGAAATAATCTAGACTTTTAATGACTTGTTTTATGATTGTGGTCAAGGTATACTTTGTTAATTTTCCAAGATTATCCAAAGATGCAGATATCCTTATTTTACAATCTGTCAACCTTGTTGGTTGCTGCTTCAACGAACCACTTGTAGCATAACTTCTTTGGCCTTTACGGCCACATGTCAATGTCACATACTATAGAACTTCGTCGTCCCCCTTCTTCTAATTTCTTTTCCTAACTGGAAAACTGATGCTATATGTATATCTTTTGCAGAAATCCAACATCTCTTTTAAACCATTAAACATCATACCCACCTTGGGTACAGTCGGAGCATCTCCTCGTAATTTTTCATTTTCGACTACGTTCACATCATCTGTAACATTCTCTTTATCGCACTTCACGAACAAAGCATGAGTCTCATCTTCCATAAGCTCTATTCCTATGATAATTTTGCAACAAAAAAGGTAGTACACAACAATAACTAATAAATAGAACAATTCAGTTCATAACAAAGTAAAATTAAACTTTATATTCTCTACTATACTATAAATGTCATTTCAACTTTCGATTAACAACTGCCCTTCAAGTGAGATAAGCATGAAAAAAATCCACTTCATAGAGAACAAAACATCACACCCTAAGATATTGAAAAACATTACTACAACCATATAAACGTTTGCAATATCGCATGTAGTTTAGGTAATCGAAATAGCTTTCTCATTTCTACAACCATTCTACGTATTCACATTTGCAAAAATACAGGTATACATCAAGTATACATTATAACCAAGAAAGAGATTATCTTTCTCTATCATTTGGATAGGTGTATAGATTTCCTCGATTCTTTGTTGATTCGGAGATGGATAAAGTCGGGCTTTGGTGAAGTAGCTGGATTTCTTGTTGAATGCTACTCAGATTGTTTTCAAAGGGAGTCACGTGGGTAAAATGGATTTTGGGGCCGAATTGTTGTTGTCGGAGGGAGCCAGGTCGATAAATTAGATTTTGGGGCCAGATTGTTGAGGGAGTCACTTGGGGGCGATTATGATTTTGGGGAAATTTTGGAATGAATTGATTTTCCCGATTCTTTGCCCTTTTTCAATTCAATTCCAATTCATTTCCTTTTTTTAGTTGGTTCCACGTAAAGCTCCACTAAGGCATTTCCATGTAGGCTTGTTTTTGAAATCTTGTACGAGTTCTGTATAACTTCTCTGTACCCATAGCATTTTTCTAGTAATTTAGCTAAAATTTTTAAATTGATTACAAAATTATCTACGGATTTTTTGGTAGGAAAATGTTTAATGAATGTTAAATTTTTTTTTCCAACAGATTTTTTTTACATTGGTAGCTATTTATATTTATATTTAAAAAATTTACAAACAAAATTTTTCCGTTGGTAATTATTTTATTATTTTATATAGTTTCCATCAGAATCATTATTCGTTGGAAAATTAATTAATTAATATTTTATTTGTTACCAATAGATTAGCAACAAAATTTAACCAACGGAAGACATCGATTGGTAATTTCGTCGATAATTTAATATATAATTTTTAAAAATGATAAAATAATAATCAGTTGCTAATTCATTGGTAGTAGCAACGGAAGATGTTAGTCGCTAAAATTTCGTCTCTATTGTCTCCCTTTCTTGTAGTGAATGAAGCCAGAGGCTTCCATGATAAGTCCAACTTCCTTGAATGTCATTGCTTCATTTGGCTCGTTATAATAATTTTTTTCATGCTGTTTTTCTTCAGTTGTTTTTTCTTTGAGCTAAATAGCTGATTTTCTATCCAAAGTCTTGGGCAATTGCTTAAGGTAGTCTTCATGGGTTGTCTCCATTTCCTGTTGATGATTAGTGGAATTATCATTATTTTTTATTTTTCAATTGATAAGTGTTATCTAGGTTTCTATTTTTATTTAATTATATATAAATTTCGCAGTTTATCTACTTAATTTGTGTAAATTATATTGATTGCAGGAAGAAACTTCAACTTGGATGCAATTTGTGTGAAAGAAGACTAATTGGAGATTAATTGAAGTTGAATTAAAACAATTGAAGATTTTTCGAGTTGCAATAAATCAATTGGAAATAGTAATGGAGCAATTGGAGGAAATTTATAAGTTTTCAGAGTTAATTCAACAATTGAAACGTTTGGGGACTAAATTACAAATTTTCAAAACCTGCATTCGATCAATAATTAATGATCTTAGAATGTGGATGATTAGATTGTGAATAATAAAGTAAAGTTACCTTCCATGCAATATTCGAGTATTGATGGAAAAAAAAAATAGAAGACTGAGATTTAGGGACCAGATCAAATAGAGTTAAAATTTAGGACCTGTTCGATCACACAGGCTGATTGAGGGTGCAATCGCAATTAAGGGATAATTTAAAACAGCGCCAAAAACTTTCAAATTGTGCGATCGGACCTCTATACTTGTGTGATTGCACAGCTAAAGTCCGGGGGTAAAATTGCAATTTTTCGATACACCTAATTATGATCAACCATCGATTCCTCACTTTTTGGCTTGAATTAAGACCTTAATTAATCCCTATAAATACCATTACTGAGGGAGAAACGAAGGTGAGAATCTTGAGATACAAAATTGAGGTTTAACTAAAAGAAAAGAGAGCCCAAAAGTAGGAAAAATCAAGAAATCCAAAAGTAGGAAACATCAAGAAATCAATAAAAAAGTTAACCTTTCATGTATTTATTTATTTATTTATTTATTTATTTTTTTAACAATGGGAAGATGGATTTTAGGTGCAAGATCTTCATCTTTTTCCCTCATTTCTTAAAATTTGGTGATGTACATTAATTCTTATATTTTTTTTCTTTCCCCATGATATGCAATTAATTAATTAGTTAGTTACAACAAACGAATGAACGATTATAATCTAGTTTGAACCTTAATTTTAAATATAAAGTTTAATTTTCAGTTGATGCTTGTGAATTGTTTTGACTCATATTCTTAATGTTTTGGATTAATTGGTCACTAATTCATTAATTTGGCCAAGAGGTGAGTAATTTATTTATTTATAACATATGTTAAAAATCTATAGTTTGGATAAAAAGATAGAGAAACATTGTTATAGTTGTCACGATCAATAATTGAATTTGTTAGTGATTGAATGCTATTGATTAAGGCTTATTCAAATTGACATAGAAATATGATGAATTGAATTAATTAGGTTAGGATTGATTTGAACTGGAGAGACGTAAATCAATTAATTTAAGAGAATTCGACTGGATACGTGTAATTCATTGTCATCAAAATTAGTGATTGAGATTAAGAGGATAACTATGGTGAAATTGTAAATCTTTATACTTAAACCATCATACAAAATATCCACGTACGTATATTTTAATTGTTTTAGTATATATAAAATAAAAAATCACAAAACAAAAAGAAATTTATTTAGTTGTCCTCAATTGAATTGTAGTTAGGAGTTGTTGAGCCAACAATTAAATAGTAGTTCTTGCGGGAACAATAATACGGTCTCTTAAATATACTTTATTACTTGATAACGATATGGTACACTTTTAATACAAAATATACACAACACTGATCAAGTGCCTAGTAATCCCCATAAAACTCTCGAGTACACGATTTCCTCCTCGACGTCATTCACGATGCAAAAACTTGTTGACTTTTATATTTCACAAAAGTACGGTATCATAAACAAATGATAAAGTGAATGTGAATCCAAGTATCAACCCTACTAGAAATAACTATCTAATTTGCCAACTATAATTGTTAAAAGTCTGGACTAACTAATCTGATTATCTAAACTAATCTATGTAGTAGTTAATATCCAAAATAAGCACTACAAATCTTAAATATAATGGTTGCTATTGGTACACAATATTGATTATTATGATGAACAAGATTTTTTGTGTTTTTTCCTTTGTTATTGTCATAAAAGTTATAACACCACACACTTTAATTTATTACAATATATAGATTTTCAAATTTGTTCAATTGAACCTGTTAATCTTTTTATATTTGTTTTTATCAATATAATATCAATTTTAAAAAGTAGCATAATGGTATATATAAATTAGTCAAGTTTGATAAAACTTATACAATTTATGATACTAGAAAATAGGCCACATTCTTCTATTTGCAGCAAGTTGAATCCTAACCTTTTAATCAACCAAAAAAAAAAAAAAAAAAAAATAGAAGACTGAGATTTAGGGACCAGATCAAATAGAGTTAAAATTTAGGACCTGTTCGATCACACAGGCTGACTGAGGGTGCAATCGCAATTAAGGGATATTTTAAAACAGCGCCAAAAACTTTAAAATTGTGCGATCGGATCTCCATACTTGTGTGATTGCACAGCTAAAGTCCCGGGGTAAAATTGCAATTTTTAAATACACCTAATTATGATCAACCATTGATTCATTTCACTTTTTGGCTTGAATTAAGACCTTAATTAATCCCTATAAATACCATTATTGAGGGAGAAACGATAACGAAGGTGAGACTCTTGAGATACAAAATTGAGGTTTAACTAAAAGAAAAGAGAGCCCAAAAGTAGGAAACATCAAGAAATCAATAAAAAAGTTAACCTTTCAAGTATTTATTTATTTATTTATTTTAACAATAGGAAGATGGATTTTAGGTGCAAAATCGTCATCTTTTCCCCTTTTTTCTTAAAATTCGGTGATGTACATTAATTCTTTCTTATATCTTTTTCTTTCCCCATGATATGCAATTAATTAATTAATTAGTTAGTTAGAACAAACGAATGAAGGATTATAATCTAGTTTGAACCTTAATTTTAAATATAAAGTTTAATTTTCAGTTGATGCTTGTGAATTGTTTTGACTCATATTCTTAATGTTTTGGATTAATTGGTCAATAATTCATTAATTTGGCCGAGAGGTGAGTTATTTATTTATAACATATGTTAAAAATCTACAATTTCGATAAAAAGATAGAGATAAATTGTTATACTTGTCATGATCAATAATTGAATTCGTTAGTGATTGAATTCTATTGATTAAGGCTTATTCAAATTGACATAGAAATATGATGAATTGAATTAATTAGATTAGGATTGATTTGAATTGAAGAGGCGCAAATCAATTAATTTAAGAGAATTCGTCTGGATACGTGTAATTCATTGTAATCAAAATTAGTGATTGAGATTAAGAGGATAACTATGGTGAAATTGTAAATCTTTATACTTAAACCATCATACAAACTATCCACGTACGTATATTTTAATTGTTTTAGTATATATAAAATAAAAAATCACAAAACAAAAAGAAACTGATTTAGTTGTCCTCAATTGAATTGTAGTTAGGAGTTGTTGAGCCAACAATTAAATAGTAGTTCTTGCGGGAACAACAATACGGTCTCTTAAATATACTTTATTACTTGATAACGATATGGTACACTTTCAATACAAAATATACACAACATTGATCGCGTGCCTAGTAGTCCCCATAAAACTCTCGAGTACATGATTTCCTCCTCAACGTCATTCACGATGCAAAAACTTGTTGACTTTTATATCTCACAAAAGTACGGTATCATAAACAAATGATAAAGTGAATGTGAATCCAAGTATCAACCCTACTAGAAATAACTATCTAATTTGCCAACTATAATTGCTAAAAGTCTGGACTAACTAATCTGATTATCTAAACTAATCTATGTAGTAGTTAATATCCAAAATAAGTACTACAAATCTTAAATATAATTGTCGCTATTGGTACACAATATTGATTATTATGATGAACAAGATTTTTTGTGTTTTTTCCTTTGTTATTGTCACAAAAGTTGTAACCCCACACACTTTAATTTATTACAATAAATAGATTTTCAAATTTGCTCAATTGAACATGTTAATCTTTTTATATTTGTTTTTATTAATATAATATCGATTTGACAAAGTAGCATAATGGTATATATAAATTAGTCAAGTTTGATAAAACTTATACAATATATGATACTAGAAAATAGGCCACATTCTTCTATTTAAACCAAGTTGAACCCTAACCTTTTAATCAACCAAAAAAATAAAAAATAAAAAAAATTCACGGGGTGGGTTTTTTTGCCCCATTCGGGGCAGGGTAAGGTGGGACGGAGTAAGTTGCCATCACTAGTAGTAAGGAAGCATTATGGAAACTCCATTAATTGATAAAACACTAGGACCTCAAATCCCCTAGACCATTTTCATATCAATTTCATTAATTGACAACATTTATTTTGATATGAAAATCATGTTCGTCATGTTCATATGTGACCCAATAATATCTGTATCCCAAACGCTAACATATGAAGATGTATTAAATCACAAGAATATTCGATTGGATCGTGTAGAGCATAAAACTTATCCCATAGGACTATATAATGATTACTACTTGTAGTAGGTTCCTATACATTCTCCTGAATGTCAATAGAAATCATACATCTAATCAATTATTAGCCATTTAATTTAAAAGATTTAAGTTTCTAACAATCATTCAAATCAAACGAATATTAAAGTGTCAAAATTCTAAAATTAATATCAAAACTTCATAACATAGGGTTCAATGTTTTTTTAAGCATCTATAAAACTACTCAATCATCATAAAAATACAAAAAACAAAATTAAAATTGTCACAACATCACTTGAAAATTAAAGGTTCACAAGAAAGATAGAAAACACTTTTGAATCTTGAACTCCTTCGATGGTTCTTGAATTATCTTCTTCTTCATCATCTTCAAGAAAAGTTGTATAAAATATGGTAGAATTGGTGTCTATAATTCAAGTTTCTCCAAAGATTTACAAAGAAATATAGTTTTTCTACTCTTAGGCCATGTCTGAGCCACATTATTTGAAAAAAATACGTAATTAAACAGTGTTTTGAATCATTTCAACCATATATTCTTCAATAAAATAATACTATACGCAAATACAAAACTTTTTTTTTATTTTTTAACCGCACATTTTCCATCAAACTATTATTTCAAAATACATTCTTTAAAAATAATGTGACTCTAACACACATTTAATATCTTTTTAAAATATATATCTTTTATGTATCAAGCATCCTATGCTTCTCTGCCTGAATAGTGGATGAAGAGATATATTTATAGTCTAAGAATTAGGTAAAAAATCATGCCCTGATTGCCTTTCAAGAAGAGGTTGAAGTGAATGAGGAAACAAAATCTTCTGATTGTAAGTTGCCTATGTGATCATATGGTAGAAATCATTGCGGTCGAAAAGTTTAACTGTTTCGCCTATAGGTTCTGCAACTGCCTTGCGACTGCAAGGTGTTCCCATATTGTTCTCTCTATTTTGGTCCTTGAATTTTTCTCTTTCATTCAGTTCGAGTCCCTTCCAAATATCATTATTAGTGCTACATCTTTTAAATCATCCACATTCCTCAATCATCCATAAAACGTAATCAAGTTGGGGATTCACCTATAACATAGGGTTCAATGTTTTTTTAAGCATCTATAAAACTACTCAATCATCATAAAAATACAAAAAACAAAATTAAAATTGTCACAAAATCACTTGAAAATTAAAAGTTCACAAGAAAGATAGAAAATTCTTTTGAATCTTGAACTCCTTCGATGGTTCTTGAATTATCTTCTTCTTCAACATCTTCAAGAAAAGTTGTATAAAATATGGTAGAATTGGTGTCTATAATTCAAGTTTCTCCAAAGATTTACAAAGAAATATAGATTTTCTACTCTTAGGCCATGTTTGAGCCACATTATTTGAAAAAAATACGTATTTAAACAGTAATTTGATATCATTTCAACCATATATTCTTTAATAAAATAATACTATACGCAAATTCGAAACTTTTATTTTTATTTTTTAACCGCACATTTTCCATCAAACTATTATTTCAAAATACATTCTTTTAAAAACAATGTGACTCAAACACACATTTAATATCTTTTTAAAATATATATCTTTTATGTATCAAGCATCCTATGCTTCTCTGCCTGAATAGTGGATGAAGAGATATATTTATAGTCTAAGAATTAGGTAAAAAATCATGCCCTTGCCTTTCAAGAAGAGGTTGAAATGAATGAGGAAACAGAATCTTCTGATTGTAATTTGCCTATGCGATTATATGGTAGAAATCATTGCGGTCGTAAAGTTCAACTGTTTCGCCTATAGGTTCTGCAACTGCCTTGCGACTGCAAGGTGTTCCAATATTGTTCTCTCTATTTTGGTCCTTGAATTTTTCTCCATCATTCAGTTCGAGTCCCTTCCTAATATCATTATTAGTGCTACATCTTTTAAATCATCCACATTCCTCAATCATCCATAAAACGTAATCAAGTTGGGGATTCACCTACGATAGATATATTTTAAGTTTAGAAACCCAAATAAGTGTATAAACACACCAATCATTAAGCCCTTGTGTGGTCTCCATTAAAATGAGATTTGGGGGAAAATATATCTTGAAAAAGTGATTTTTTTTATTTATTATTATTTTTTGGGAGAATATGTGGTTAAAAAATAAGAAAAATTTTGGATTTATGCACAACATTATTTTGTTCGATAATTTGGTTGGAAACAAAATGCAATTTGAAAATGGAGCAAAAAAAATGAAGTTTAAATATATGTTGCACATTATTATTTCAAAAAAACTGCACGTACAGGTGCAGGTTTCATAGGGGCCCTCAATGTTTGGGGCGGGCCTCACATTCTTTTCAGTTTCACAGGGGCCCTCAATGTTTGGAGGCGGGCCCCACATTTATTTTGAAAAAAATGTGGGGCCCGCCCCCCGCTTCTTTCTTGCTTGACAGGGACTGTGAAGTACCTCTAGCTTCTCTCTTATTATTTATTTTGATCATTGTGATGAAGTGATATGGAAGTTTGTTTTCATCTGAAATTATGAGTTCATGGTCGATGAACTAAGGCCATGTTTGATTGTCACAATTTTCCAATTTTGTGTGTTTAATAGCAAAAGTTTTTCATGGAATTCGTTTTCCAACCTTTCTCCACACACTTGCATTTTCTATGATTTGGTGGAAAATCAATTTTCACCAAAATGGTGAGAATTGATTTTTCACCTTTTTTTATTTTTGGCAATGAGAACAAATTTTAGGAACAATTATAAAAGAGGATATCTTTTAAATTGACAATTTTCATGTAAAATAAAGCTAAATAAATACCAAAATAGAGATTATTTATTTATTTATTTTTGGTGGCAATGGGAACAAATTTTAAGAACAATTGTAGAAGAAGATATCCCTTAAAGTGACAATTTTCATGAAAAACAAAACCAAATGAATTCCTACTAAAACAAATTCTAGACAATTCAATTTCCTTCAAATCGTTTTCTTTCCACCCAAATTCCATCTTTGTAATCAAACGGACCCTAAGGGTTGGCACCTTGTTTTTGATATTTCACTATGGAGAGCGAGTAATTTGTCATAATCACTTATTATTATTATTATTATTACTACTACTACTACTACTACTACTACTACTACTACTGTTGCCGCTACTACTAATAAGACCAATGCACTCTTAGTGTATCAAGCGAGACCATATGTAGAGTTTAATTTCATAGATTGATCCGTGGATAATAAAATTCCCTGTGACCTTTATATGGATTACTTAAATCTTAGACACGAAATTTGACAATATTTGTGGGCTAAGTGGTCTTTTGATACACCACTGAGTGAGATTAATATTCGATATTATAAAAAAAATCGTTATATGGTTATTTGATAGTGAAAGATGACAATTTATTCGTGTAAGGAAAAAGTCTAATTATAGCCTCCATTCTAATGGAAAACATGGCGAAAATCAAATCTTTTAGGATAACCATCGATCACAGACCGAGAAACCGTATCCAGGCTCCGTGGCTCTGACCATCATTGAGCGACAGATTCTTTGCCCCTCTGCTTGACCTTCTCTTTCTCGAGGAATAGGATATATGCTGGTTGGATGATCTTATTTAGGAAAATAGTGCTCGAATGAGTATGCTACGATCATTGGTAAACTGCAAGTCCATTGAAGCTTGAAATCAAGGACATGAGCTATCTGTAAGTCCTTAGCTATTAGAGACGTCTGGAAGACTTCCAATCTGTAGCATAAGATTATTGTGGATGCCAAGGCCAAGAGCTGGTCCTAGTTCATGATTGAAATGGTCTCGCATCCCAAGAAGATGGATCCACATACTCTATTTGAAGACCGGATAAGTCTTGGTGTACATAAAAAATGTACACTACGGACACCCCTATGTACATTTTTTACGTACACCAAACACAACCCTTGAAGACACAATGAAGGAGTTAAAGATCATTATATGCATCTCTGAGGATTATTGCTTATTATGTGCACGTTTGGTATTTATTTTTCTCCTCAAAAAATCAATTTTTTGATCGTTATTTTACTATTCCAATCGTTATTTTTTACTTCTTCTCTCATAGGTAGAACCCATTTTTCTCTCTAATGATCAAAAAATCAATTTTCAAAATCACTATCGAACAAGACCTATATTTGAAACACGATAAGGAAGTAAATTTAACATGTGGGCACCTCTTAACTTATTGAAGAATTATACATAACCCTGGTAGGAAGGCTAAGCTAAGAATCCAAAATGGAGTTATGTACCTTTCTCTGCCATGCACAATCCAACTCTCGAGAATTGAAAGGATATACCCATCTGCAAACAATATAAAGCCCTTGGATTGAAAGAGTATCCAAGGGTGAAGGGATTGAAAAAGTATCTTTGTTCGGCATGTGAACTAATCTAAGAACCAAAAAGTGGACTTACCTCCTTTTACTTGTACAAACTAAAATCTCAAAGATTGAAAGAGTATTGATAAGTGCAGTTTTTGCACTTATTTAGGCCATATTACTAAACTTTTATGTTGTCAAATTTTTAATTTTTAATTAAGTTAGGTTAATTTTCTTTCTTATATTGACTCGTTTGAAGTGATTGGAAAGAGAAGAAGGATAAATTGGTCATTAAATGAAAGTTCGAGGGACTAATTCCATGTGTTAGAAATTGAAAGGCTTGAATTGAACTAAAGGAGGACATTAGGAACACAATTAAGTAGATTCAAGGGACTAAATTGCATTAATTATGGAGAATGAGGCCTTGAAGACAAGCATCACATTATATGGGCCTTTGAAAATGGTAATTGAATCGGAATCAAATTCTAATTAAACTAAAATTCAAGAGAGCTGATGACAGGAAAGTCTAATTGAAATTGGAAACCTCTCTCTCTCTCTCACACACACACACACACACACATAAGCATATACTTGGGGTGGGTGCGAGGTGGGTGCGGGGCGGTCGATTTTCAAGCAGACTCCCCATTCATTAAATAGAGTTATTTATTATGGAAGACTCTTTGAAAGAGGAATGACTTGGGAAGTTGCTACTTCGGGTGTAGTATCCGATCCTGTGTAACCCTATTAGGGATATATATGAGGGTGTTTGAGAGCCATTTTCATGTAAAAATATATTTTAGAATAGTAATTTGATGGAAAGTGTGTGGTTGAAAGATAAGAATAAATTTTTAATTTACGTGTAATATTATTTTAATAAAAAATGTGTTATTGAAAAAATAGAGAAAAAAATATATTTTTGAAAAAAATGGATACCAAATGGGCTATATATATATATAAATCCAATTAACAATTCAAGTGGCGGCTGGGAATAAACTTATATACAGAAGAAAAGACACACACAGACTGATAGAAACATTTGGCGGCTGGGGCAAAGAAAAAAGCAAATATTCTGCTTATACAAAATTTGCGTGTACAGAAGAAAAATATGAGCTGCGTGTGATCTATACATATTCTGTCAAATCGGATTCAGTGCATGTAGCGTTGTTGAGAAAAAAGAGAAGCACACGCCAGCAGAAAAAAACAAATGAAAATAAAAAAGAATATGATGGTAGCAGCTGGTGATGGCAATTTGCCTCGCCCCGTATCGCCCCGTCTCGAATGGGGTAAAAAAACCTTCCCGCCCCAAACTCCACCCGTGAAGAAAAAATAAATATAATTAAAAATAATTTTATTTCTAGACAATTTATCCGTTAAAAACTTATTTTAAATTTGTATTTTATTCTCTAATAATAATATAATTCGAAACTTTCAAAATGTAAAAAAATAAAAAAAAATAAAAATTAAACGGGACAAAAAGTTGTCCCGCCCTCACCTCGCCCCGTCTAAGGCGGGGCGGGGGGAAGTTTTAGCCCCCGCCCGCCCCGAACTCGCCCCGTTGCCATCATTAGCAACAGCATGCAATTAATAAATTAATCACGTTCGATCAATTCTTAGTGATATCTTTTTTACCTTTTTTTTTTTTTTTTTTTATTTCCAATAAATTAATCATGTTCGATCAATTCTTAGTGATATCTTTTTTACCTTTTTTTTTTTTTTTTTAAATTCCAACATTATGCTTGGTTAAAAGTTAATTAGCACAAAACGTCCCTACCTTTGGAGGTTTTTGTGGATAATGTTCATACCTTTCATTTTTTGGCGGAGAGAGACCCTACCTTTATCATTTTTTGCGCAGAACGTCGTTCTGTCAATTTCCCGTTAAAATGTTCCGTTAAATCAAATAAAATTGATCTTTTCTTTTTAAAATGCAGGGGTAAGATTGTCCATCCAACATTTTCTTCACTGTGTAATCTTTCCCGCCTCTTTCTTCTTCAAATGTTCAAGAAAAAGTAAAGTAACATGAAAAAAAAAACTTGTACAAAATTATTTCATTCAATAAATTAGGGAAAATGACTTGAGAATGACTGCATTTTTGGTAGAAAATATTCATGACTGTTGTAATATTGATTGTTCAAAATATTTTGGAATGCTATATGAAGAGAATGAATATGTGGTTAATAAAAATGAGATGTTCATCCTCATTTTGTGCTTACGAAGGGTGTAAATAAGAGGTAAAGTGAGAAGGCCAATCAAAGTATGATTCTGTAAATGGACAATACATGTGATGGAGTGGAGAAAATAATGAAATATGAACGTGTTTTCTCCTAATTTTAGCATAAAATTGAATTGGTGATAACAATCCCTACCTTTATATTGTCTTTGAGAAAAACATCCCTACCTTTACAATATATTGCGCAAAACATCCCTACCTTTGTTAAAAATTGTGCAAACCGTCCCCACGTATTTTGAGCCAAACAACCTGTCTAAACTGCAGCCAAATACAATTTTGTTTATCCCTGCAATTGAATGTCCGTAACACCTAGTTCGAACACAGCAAAACCAATACTCAACATCCAAGTTCAATAACAAAATGCAGTAAAATCAACACTCAACAACCAAGCTCAATAACCAAACTAAGTAAAATGAGTACTTGACAATAATTAAAGAGTGCTCATTTCTAGATATTTAGTTTGGAGAAGAGAAAATGTCACATAATCAGAAAGTGCCTATCACTGTCCAGCTGTTCAAAATTATACACCTCTTATTTACACCCTTCGTAAGCACAAAATGAGGATGGACATCTCATTTTTATTAACCACATATTCATTCTCTTCATATAGCATTCCAAAATGTTTTGAACAATCAGTATTACAGCAGTCATGAATATTTTCTACCAGAAATGCAGTCATTCTTACGTCATTTTTCCTAATTTATTGAATGAAATAATATTGTGCAAGTTTTTTTTTTCATGTTACTTTACTTTTTCTTGAATATTTGAAGAAGAAAGAGGCGGGAGAGATTACACAGTGAAGAAAATGTTGGATGGACGATCTTACCCCTGCATTTTAAAAAGAAAAGATCCATTTTATTTGATTTAACGGAACATTTTAACGGGAAATTGACAGAAGAACGTTTTGCGCAAAAAAAGGCAAAGGTAGGGACGTTCTCCACCAAAAAAAGAAAGATAGGGACGTTATCCACAAAAACCTCCAAAGGTAGGGACGTTTTATGCTAATTAGCCCTTGGCTAAATTGTTTTGTGCTAGGGTTTATGATGAACATTGTATTATGAACCTTTAAATCCTAATTTTATTTATTTTGACGTTTAAAGCACATTTTCAATTATTGAATAATTGATATGGATTTAATTTTCTTTACAATTATATACACAATAGTTGTAAGAATTTTTGTGGCTCATTTTATGCTTGAAAAATGAAATATAAGTTAGACATTGTGTCAATTATTGTAGAGTCCGATAGGGAATAGAAATATACAGCTATGCTTTATGTGTTCTTTAAGTATTCATAAAATTTTTAATGCATTTTTATATATTCCCATCCTTCATAGAAATATAGTTTGGTTATATGTAAAAATAGATTTAATTCTACTCGAAAAAGATTGTTAAACAAATTAGGAATATTGGTCTTTATAATTGAATCATATTGTCAAATGTATAAGTTCGGGATTTAAAGGGGATTAATATAAGGGAAATCGGGATCCTTGTACGTTTTTCATTATCATAATTTTATAAAATTTGCGTTTAATTTAAGTTTTGCATTGATTTTAATTAATTTAGGTATTATATTCATCCATAATTTAAGTGGTTAAAATTTAATTTTAGAAAAATCATAATTTTCATAGTTTTGATTAAGGTTAAATTAATTTGAAAGAACTGTCAGTCACAAAAAATGCATACAATTCTATGAAGAGATTTAGATGAAACATTCGAAAATTAAGTAGAATTTAATTACTTGTATATTCGTGGTATATAATTAAATTCAACATACGATTCATTCAGTACACTCTAAGTGTACTAGTGTTATATTTAACTATTTTTAAGATTAAAAAAAAATAAAATCGTAAATCCAAATAATGTCACATTGTACATTGTTTATAAACAAATTATTCATTATCAAATAATGTACTTCACGACACAAGAATCGAACTTATACTATCACTAGTCATCATAAGTACTTTAATTAATATGGTCACTATCAACAACAGACGTAAATATATAAAATCACAATTTATTTATTATAAATTATTATTTTATCACAACAAAATACACAATATCAACACACAACCCAACAATAAACACTTTGTCTCCACATATCCTCTATCTCATGTGACAACCAACCACAAATTATTTGGCTAATTCAAATCAAAATAGTAAATAAACTAGAATATTACAATTAAATACAAATGAACCAATAGACCTCAAAAATTAAAATTAGGCTTGTAACACAATTCTATTAGGTGTATACTTCAACTTAAGCTATACATATTATATTATTACACGTTGCACCATTTATGATTTTTATGCGTACTGAAAATGATGAATCAACAGTACTTTGACTTCAAAAAAAAAAAAAAAAAAGGTTGAATCCCAACTTTGAGAGCCTCTATCGCCCCGCCCCTAGGGTATCGTGAGGAAGTAAATAGTGGGATGTACCCCAACAGGTACTTCAAAAATATACCGTGAACACATGATTCATGAAATTAATTATTTTAATTTAATTTTGGATTTGTTCGACATAGCTTCTTTGAAAATCAAATTTCTTCAAATTCATTTTTAAATTTATGTTTTCCCAATAAAATAATTTTATGTGTGGACATATATTTCTTTCCCATATTTTTATCATAAGTTCCCAAAAAAAAAAAAAAAAAAAAAAAAAAAAAAAAACCNAAAAAAAAAAAAAAAAAAAAATGAAGAAAAAACCTGCACGTATTGATGCAGTTTTCACAAGAGCCTTACAAACCCCTCACTATTTTTGGGACGGGCTCTACATGTACATTTTTTTTTTTAAAAAAATGGTGGGGTCCGCTCCCACTTGTTTCTTGCTTGGCAAGGACCTGTACGCGTAGAATCTCTCGAAATTTCATTTTTTTTTCACTTTAAATAATTTATCATAAACAAACACTAAATCAAATGATTTGAAACATTACACATATACGACTTTTATGAACTCTAAAAATATATAATTTACATCCTTAAAACTAAAAAATTAAAGGTTGGCCCGTAACACAATTATATAAGTTTATAGTTTCTTAACTTAAGCTATACATATTATATTATTACACGTTGCACGAGTTAGGTTTTTTTATACATACTGAAAATGATATTTTAAATCAACAGTTAGACAAAATATGCCGTGAGTACATGATTCACGAAATTAATTCTTTTAATTTATGATTTGTTTGACAGAGTCTTTTTGAAAATAAATTTCTTCAAATTAATTTGCAACTATAAATTCATCTAATAAAATTATTTTATACGTGGATTTATGTTTTTTTTTTTTTCATATTTTTACCTTAAATTCTTGAAAAAAATAAAATCATTTTTAACTTCAAATAATTTCTCGTCAACGATTAATGGAAGATGCTACACTTACCGAAAAAGGTTATACATATGTTTTATAGAATAGACGCAATAGTGGGGCCCATTCCAATAAAATATTCACATCGGTCCATCCCCATGTGCCTACCTTGTAGAAGTTCTGTAGAAAATTTTCTATTCAAAGGACATTTTCCACAATAACTCAAGTGACGTGAAATATTAGACAATACGACTTTTAAGTATTCATAAAAAAATATATATTTTACATTCTTAAGCGCTACAAGTTTCCATTGATAATGTTTGTCAAGAAGGACATTCCTTCCAAACCAAATAGCTTCGAGAATAAGTTATTGGATTTTGGGAGAATGGTAGCCAATGTTGAAATTGATCCGAGAATTTTGGTATAAATCTGTAAAGACCGCACGACAATGATTATTATAATCCATGCTTGGGAAATAAATATTAGTCTTAACAAAACAAGTTATAATGTTAAAAGATTAGAGAAACGTAAGTAATAAAAAGAAGAAATGCCCGATATTAACAATTTCATTCCAACTTCTTACACTATAAAAGAATAGACTATTCTATATTCACAACTTGTCTCAAACAAGAGAAAGATACGAATAGAAAAGCTAAAAACATTCATAGATGGAGGAGTCGTGACAATTCTAGTTACAGTAATGTCAATCACTTATTCGGCATAAAAGACATTAGGAATTTCACCAGGCAATGGTTACTATAATCCACGATTGGGCTCCATGAAAATGAGGTTTGGGAAAAAAACGTATATAGATGGAGGAGTCGTGACAATTCTAGTTACAGTAATGTCAATCATTTATTCGGCATAAAAGACATTAGGAATTTCACCAGACAATGGTTACTATAATCCATGATTGGGCTCCATGAAAATGAGGTTTGGGAAAAAAAAACGTATTTTAGAATAGTGATTTTTGGAGAATGTGTGGTTCAAAAAGAAGAAAAAATTTAGGGTTTACGTATAACGTTATTTTACGGGAGAATGTGGTTCAAAATGAATTTAGAAAAAAAGAAATTTGAAAAATTAAGCCCAAACAGGGAACTTCGTTGAATTCTTGCATAGATTAATCCAAATCATTGGGCGGCTTATAAATTGTCCAGTTAATTCTGATCATTGAATTTTCTTCGCGTAATTATTTAAATTTAGACTTCAGTAAGTGTAAATAAGATTCATTGCCACAATTATTATAATCTGGTGACAACGAAATTGAATTAGACACATTTTTCAAATTAGAATCCATTTTTATCATCTCCTCTAAAAGGAAAATTTGTTTGATCTATATTGAAACGTTAAATAAAAAAATTGAAATGTTTGGGGATTTTTCATAATCATTTAAACTACAAGAAAATGAAAAAGAAGTGATAAATAAGCGAGTAGTTCTTATAGATCCCACTAAACGTGCATAAACGTCATTTGACCGAATATAGAACATGTTTGATAGGGATTAAAAGTCAATTAGAATCAATTTTTTGACCGTTATTTCATTATTACAGTTGTCATTTTTGAATACATTTTTCACAGGTAGGACACACTTTATTTCTAACGGTAAAAAAATCAGTTAACAAAATCCCTATCAAACAGGCACATACATAGATTACAAATAAGAGGCAAACAATGAGTCACAAGTCATGACCTCTAAAGGCAACTTCAAACATCCATATATAAATGGGAAAGAAACTAGAAGAAATTTTGCAAGGGTTATTGGCATCATAATATGATACCTAATAAAATTCATATTTTATTTTAACATGTCAATTTTATTAAGGGGAGTAGCACAATCTTTCTATGCTGGTTTATATTTTTATCTTTATTAGATGTGAGATCCGTTCCTCAACATTCTCCTCAAAAATGTTGCCTCGTTTGAGCAAATAGATCTTAAAATCAGTGAACTTATTTTTTGAGTCTTAACCAGATCAAATTACTTGTTGAAGTTTAATGAACTTTGGTATTTCATCAATATTTATTCAAAAAAATATTTTACTAAATTAATTAAATTTGATAGTTCACTACCTGAGATACACATGGCACCCATACGGCACCTCACCCACCAATATCTTAATGACTTCATCACCAATTCTATAAAAATAGCCTAGGTGACCAAGCCTGATACACACATCATCTTGGAGGTAACCAAGGCTGGGTTACAAGAATTACACACACACACACGATCGATGAGGGATAAGTATTGGGAGAAATTATAGAGAGAATGTGTGATTTGAGTTTTTAGAAAATTAGCCTCAAATAAGGGCTAAGTACTAAAATTGATAGAAAAAACCTACATTGAAAGAATGATTTAGTCCATGTTTGGTGGGGATTAAAATTAAATTTTTAGTAGATTTTGATAGCTGTAGGTTTCTGTTTATTTCAATTAAAAACAAAAACGCTTTAATTTTCATATTTATTTTCAACCACATTCACATAATAAAATACTTTAGACGTAAAATCAAGACTTTTATGCAATTTTTAACCATATATTCTCCAAAAAATTATTATCTACAACAATATATATATATATATGAACTAAATACAAGTTAAGATAAGCCCCGTTTGACCCCCATTCTCATTTTCATTCTTTTTCCCTCTCTTATTTAAACCACACAATCTTACATAAAATAATATTATATGCAAATTAAATTTTTTTTTTCAACTACACGTTTTTCAAAAAAATACCATTCTAACCATTAAAATTTGATAAAAAAAAAATAGGAGTCAAACGCTAAATAACATTACTCTTTATATTATTATATCATAGAATCACCAAAGTCTACCCTATGGTGGGAAGTTCAAGATATAAGATGATCTCTCTTTCAGTAAAAGGGAAGTCTCTTCATGCATTATTCTCTACAAAAATTACCATGCCCATGATTGATGGGGATTAAAATAAATTTTTTAGTAAATTTTAATAAAAGATGATGAAAAAAATAAGCTATAAAAATTTAAAAAAAATAAAAATAAAATCACAGAAACTATGCAAAAGGGCTAAAAAAATTGTGTAACATTGTTTTCCTCACTAAACAAAAGAGAAGAATTCAAAAGATTTAACAAAAAAATAACAATGTCCGTCTCCTTGAGTCATCCTTTCTTAAAAGCCTAAAGGAAAACTTTAAACAATTTTGCTGGCTGTACAAGTCTGTATGGGCCACTCACATGACAAGGTGGGTGGGTGATTATTTAAAAAAGAGGAAATTTCACAAAATGTCCATTTTCATCTAGTCATTTGCAAAAATGTCCACTATTGTAAAAATGTCTAATTTGAAAGAATTTATACCAAAATACCCTTATTAACAATTTATAATTCCACACTAAGACAAAAAAAAGGACATTTTTGCAATATTGTTATTGGCCAATAAAATTTTGACACATAACCTGCCATATTTATTTCAAAAAGTATACATGTCAAATCATAATAAATGCTATGTTTTTCATTGATTCAGAAATATCAAGAACGACATTTTTAAACATATAAAAATGTCATTTCGAAATGAAATGTCATTTTAGACAAATGAAACGATGTTCAAATGTCGAGAATGACATATGAAATGTCGAGAAACATTATTTTAATATAACTTCTTATCGAAGCCACTTCTCAAAATTCGTAATAAATTGATAAAAATATCAAATGTCGAGAACGACATTTAAAATGTCGAGAAGACCATTTCAAAATGTAGCTTTTCATTAAAGGCATAATAGATAAGTTGACATTAAATTCAAATGAGTGGATATTTTTCAGCTCATACCCTTAAAATTATATATTCTTAAAAATGCCCCTTTAAAAAAAATTAAAATTCACCCACTCCTCCATGTGCGAGGGCCTGCAGCCAGCATCTCTCAACTTTAAAATATCATGAACCTCTTACGGGTAAACCTAACAACAATATTTTTAAATAAATATTCAACAAATAGAAAATCAAGAAATCAAATCAATACGGTAACTGGAAAAATACTTTGATCTTATCTGGAGGTGGAAAAATACAAGGGGCGAGCACGAATACGACATTTCAACAATCTGTACCTATTATTTCTTAATGACTTCTTCACCAAGGCCATGAAATTACCCTGGTCCGCACACCATCTTGGAGGGAAAAAAAACTGGGTTTCAAGTTTTACGATCCTAACATGAAGTTCGTGGCTTATCCCTTATCCATAATAATTCAAAATTCATTTTCATACTCAACCAGAAAAGTCATTGAGAAACGTCTATATATACATGCAACTTTGTACATAAATATGTAACAAATTAGAAGCAAAAAAATGAAAAATATGGTGATCTCAGGTAGTACATTCCCATTTTCTCTTTTGGCATTCATATTAATTTTGGGAGCTTCTTCTGCTTTTAACAAAGATGATTTTTTTGAATGCCTTACCCTTCAGTACCAAAAATCCAACTCCGAAACTGATTCCATTTACACCCCAAAAAACGCATCATATTCATTTGTTCTCCAATCTGCAATACACAATCTAAGGTCGGAATCAAACTCCGCCCAGAAACCTGTCGTTATCATTACACCGGAGCATGAATCTGAAATTCAGGCAGCAGTTTATTGCTCAAAAAAACTTAAGATTCAGCTAAGAGTGCGAAGTGGTGGACATGATTATGAGGGACTTTCATACGTTTCTGAAACTCCTTTTGTCATTGTGGATATGAGAAACATAAGATCAATATCCATCGACAAAGAAAAAAACACCGCGTGGGTTCAAACAGGTGCAACACTTGGTGAACTTTATTACACAATTGCTAAAAATAGCAAGACACTTGCTTTCACTGCCGGCGTTTGCCCAAATGTGGGTGTTGGAGGGCACTTCAGTGGCGGAGGATATAGCATGATGTCTCGTAAGCACGGCATTGCTGCAGATCACATCATTGATGCCAAACTAATTGATGCTCATGGCCAAATTCACGACCGAAAATCCATGGGAGAAGATCTCTTTTGGGCCATTAGAGGAGGTGGAGGAACCAGTTTCGGGATTGTGGTTGCATTTAAAGTGCAGTTAACTGTTATACCAGAAACTGTGACTGTTTTCAATGTTACAAGAACTTTAGAACAAAATGCAACCCAACTAGTGCACAGATGGCAATATGTTGCTGACAAAATTGATGAAAATCTTTTGTTAAGACTCTTTTTAAGAAGCATCAACTCTTCAGGAAGGAGGACAATAGGAGCATTTTTCACTTCTTTGTACCTAGGTCGGGTTGATGATCTCCTTCCAGTAATGCAAAAGAAATTTCCAGAATTAGGTCTGGTGAAAGAAGATTGTACAGAAATGCCGTGGATAGAGTCCACACTGTATTTTGCAGGTTTTCAGGGCCAATCACTGGACGTTTTGGTGAATAGAACTGAACCTTTCCCTCCTGAAGCTTCCACGCCGTTTTTCAAAGGAAAATCCGACTATGTGAAGCAACCAATCCCAGAAAATGGTCTCGAAGGCATATGGGAATTTCTTAACAAAGAAGACGCAAATAGAGCTGAACTGCAATTCAGTCCATATGGGGGAAGAATGAACGACTTCTCGGAATCAGAAATTCCTTTCCCACATCGAGCAGGCAATATATTCATGATCCATTATCGTGTAGGCTGGAATTTAGAAGAGAATGCAGACTCAGGAAGGCATATGAAATGGATCCGGGAGCTTTACAGTTTCATGGCTCGTTATGTTACAAAATCTCCAAGAGCTGCATATTTCAATTACAGGGATTTGGATCTTGGAATGAACAATAATGAGGTTAAGCCGAGCTACAAAGAAGCAAGTGTTTGGGGAGTTAAATATTTCAAGAACAATTTCAAAAGATTAGTTCAAGTCAAAAGTAAGGTGGATCCAACTAATTTTTATAGGAATGAACAAAGTGTTCCACCTGTATCATCGTGGTAAAAGAACTATATATATTGGTTTCGATATTTATTTATTGAATAAAAAGAATGTATCGTGAATAATTTATTATGTAAAATAAAAACATGATTTATGAATAATTTACCAATTGATTTTCTTAGTTGCATTAGTCTGCATTGATTGCACCGAAAGTTTAGGTATCATTCTAATCGCCAAATAATGGGGGGAAAAAACATGAATCGCACAAAATATATGGACTATAAGAGCATTTTCAAGATACTATTTAAAAGTGAGATACTCTTTAATTTAAAGAGTCAAACTCTAAAAATAAACTCCAAAACATTCTTTATTTTAACTATTAAAAACACAATACGGGTTAGCTCTCTACTTTTGGAGAGTCAAGTTTCTATTTATATTTTATCTAGAACACATTTAATAAATAGCAATTTTCAGTATTTCATACTTAAATTATTTATATTACAATGAATATGTTTAGCTATTCACACACACATTAATTGAAAAAGGAGAGGAAAAAAAAAAAAGGAATGTTGAAAGAAGTAAATAAAAATTAAATGAAGAATTTGTTGGATTGTATAAAAATAATTACTTTTCAAATTTAAAAATATTATTTATTATAATCAAGATGATCTTTAAAAATAAAGAGTCTCTTGAATAAATTATCAGTTGGTATTAATTATTAGTGTGGTGTTAAAATTATAAGGTGCTAATAGAAAAACCCAAACATAGGCATTGGTGATTTTTATGTGTAAAAGAAATTCTTTATTGGGCTAATAATAAGTGCATTTTACATATTATTTAGGCAACAAAACATGAGGAATTGTTCGTTAATATATTGGAATATGACTTAATTCTATATAAATTGTGTTTTGTAAGATAACATTAATGAACATGGTGGAATTTAGGAAAAACAAGTGAAATGATTAAAATGGAGGAAAATCAAGGTTTAGGGATCAAAGAACAAATAGTTAAAAGATGATCTAGAAGAAGAAATGGAGATGTGAAAGAGTCAAAGATCAATTGAGTAAAGAAATAAAGTACTTCGAAGAAAAAGAAGTAAGAAAAGAGATTAAGAAACGAGAAAACAGAGTTCAGGAGCCAAAACCCAAAAATTGGGATTGTTCCTCATGCTATACAGTTGCATAGCTTGTTTAAGCACGTGGTCGCATGGCGGGGTGCAGGAAGTTCCAAATCTGAAATTGGCTGAATTATTCTATAGCACGCAAATGTACTATGTAGTAGCGTAGTACAATTTTGAAGGAAAATTTCTTTATATGAATCAAATTCTTATGGAAACAATATTGGGGACATCATTTAAGGCCTAGGGCCATCCATAAATGAAGGAAGACACATTCTAACTTATTTTTTGAAGCATAGAAGGAGGCATGAACGATCATGATTGATTTCAAGACTCGAAGATTCAATTTGAGATTTATTTGGGTGACGTCGATTTTTCAATATATCTTTTTTTAGGCCTTGTAATATGCCAGGCTCGATTTCTTTGTATTAGGATAACAATAAACCTTGTAATATAAGTATTGGTCTTTAATTTTATATATTTGAAGTTGAAAACACGTTTTTGGATTTTGAACGGTTAACACAATTATCTTTTCTCCACGGTTATTGTGCACGGTAGTTGTATGAATTTGATGGCTTCTTTTTTGCATTCAAAAAAGGAAAATATGCTCGACATATGGTAAATGGTCGTAAGGGTCTGATAGGGGATGAAAATATTCCACTAAACTCTATTTGAATTTTTAAGTCTTCATAAAGATTCATACATTCTTCTACATTCGCATCCATCACAGAAATATAGTCGAGTAATTTATAAGAGTAGGTTTGTCATTCATTAGAGCACATCAACTTGCATTCAAGATAATTTGCATTTACTTAAGTAATTTACTCATAATTGCATATTTTATTTATAATTTTGTCACTAACAAACATATCACATTATTATTATTTCAGTTAAGGTCGTGATAATTAAAATTGAATTAAATCAATCTCTGCGAGATGACATTTGGACTCAAATTCACTTTATTATTTGTTAGTGAATAGCACACTTGCAGTGGTTTTAAATTGATAGACATTTTCGTGAACAAGTTTTTGGCGCAAGAGGAATTAAGTTTTAGTTTGATTTTACTTATCTTGGCACTAATTTGAATATTTTTTATTTTTTAGATTTTCTGTATTAGATATCTAAGTATTACCATTGTTATTCTTTTAGGTCTTATAAGCAAAGGTTGATTGACAATAAACTAATTCCAGTCGATCTAGAAATCGAACACACATTTCATCATAGGCTAGCAGAAGCAAAATCAACACAACAAAAAGACCAAAAATAGGAGGTACAAATGGCCAAAGAAAATCCACATGCGCACATCTTTCGATCCTTGGAGATGTGTCAACATTTTTGATATAAATGTATTTTCAAATGATGCTATCAGACTGAGTTTGTTCTCACACACTTTGCGTGATAAAGCAATTGAGTGGTTGGATTACCAACCAATTGCTAGTATCAGCATATGGAATGATCTAACTTAAATGTTTGTCATAAAATTCTTCCCACCAACCAAGATAGCAATATTGAAGCATGAAATTTCTATCTTCTATCATTGTAAATTTGAATCCTTGACGAAGATTTGAATAGGTTCACGAACATGCTTCGAAAATATCCTCATCACAGTGTCAGCAAAGGACTCTAGGTCATGTATATTCTATGTGGGACTTTTTTTCATCTTTCAAAAACATGGTGGATTCTTCTTCTAACCGCTCTTTATCTACAAATATCATTGATGAAACTTTGAAATTATTTGAGATAGGGACTATTACTTCATCAATGTGGGCTTCTGAATGGGTTGTTCAAAAATGAGCAAGGAAAATATACGAGGTGGATACTTATTCAGCTTTGTCTACAAAAATAGATTCCTCATTTCATAAGGTGAAGAATATATCATAGTTAGCAAATGTAGTACAGTCTAAGAACCAAAGTTCTGAAAAATGTAGTAGATTGCCCAATTCGAGCACAAGGAATGGAACAAGTGAATTTTAGACAATCAGAACAACGTCAACGCAATAATCTACATACAAATACATGAAAATCAGGTTGGAGGAAGCACCCAAATTTCTCTTGGGGAATTCGAAATTAGAACAGGCCATAGGGCCGGTTTCAGCATTAAGAGAAGATGTCTCAGTTAGAAAAGATGTTCATGAAATTTATGGAAAAGAAAAATTAATACATGGATGCTAATAATCAATTCACGAGGAAGATCGAAACAACTCTCCAAGATCAGAGTGCTGCTATGAAAACTTAGAGGCTCAGATGGAACAAATGACGCTTTCTTTGACTGGAAAAGCACTAGTTACTTTACTTAGCAATACATAAATCGACCTCGAGGAACTCCCAAAAGCAATTGCAACTAAAAGTGGTACAATTATTGAAAATACATGTCAAAAGGTCAGTTGAGAATTAGGAAACAATAACTTTTTCAGATGAAGAACATGTGGAGCAGACTGATCCAACAACAGAAGTATTTGCTAAGGCGAATTCAGATGCACACTAGGTCAAGCCAACCGCTTCTATCAATTCCTATGAGCCTCCTATTCTATTCTCCCGAATGTTGAAAAAGCACAAATTAGATCAGCAATACACAAAATTTATTGAGGACTTCAAGAAACTCTACCTCAACATCCCATTTGTTGATGCCCTCATTCAAATGCCTAACTATACCAAGTTCTTGAAGAACATCCTATTCAATATATGCAAGTTAGAAAAGCATAAAACGATGATGTTAACTGAAGAGTGTAGCGCTAGCATTCAAAAAAAGCTGTTGACCTATGGTTGACATCATTCTCAATGTTTTGATTATAACAAACAAGATTAATATTGTTTCTAACAATTTATTTCATGTGATGATAATTCAATGTTAAAATCTATCAAGCACTATGTATTGGACTTGAAATACAGATCAAATTGGAAGTTGCTTATGCATTCGAGTCAAATTATTTGAGACGAGAGCTTTAAGATAAATGCCAAGAAAAGTCAAGATCGAATTCAAGCATTGAAGACCAATGACAAGAAAGATAAAGATCAAAAGTTCAAGAGCTAAACATGGAAGAAACAATGAAGCAAGATCAAAGACTAGACTTTTTAGATCATATGTAAAGGTATAACACTTTGATCCTTAGTAATGAATGACAACGGCTCAAAAATCATTTTGTGCAAGAAAAATTATTTTTCACTATCACTTGCATAAAATGTTTTAATCAAAAGTAAATTGGTTTTTCATAAAGTCATACTTGAACTTAGATAACAATTCTAAAAAGAAAAAATGTTAATGGTCAACCAAACGTTTAGTTGACCAGGTGGACGTCCGGTTAGCCAACGATTAATTTTTTTTATCGTTGCACAAAGGCTAGTTTAGTCGTCTAGTTGGACAGAAACTTTCCATTTTAAATTCTATAAATACCACTTCACTTCCATTCTTCACAACAACTATCAAGAGAGTTTCCTTGTGAGATATATTTGAAAAAAAAATCTTCTTTGAACTTAATTTTTATTTTCATTTCATTTATTTCTTCATAGCAAAAATTTTGATTTTTAAATCAAATTTCTTGAATCATTTTTTCTCATCAAAGTTTTTCATATCTCTTTAGTCTTAATTTATTTATATCAATCTTAAAGAGAGATATATTTTCGAAGAAGATCTTTACACTTATATTGCATAAACTTTTTAACTTTTTCATGTTGAAAACTTTGATTGATTGAATCAAATTTGTAAAATTATCATATTCATTAAAGTTTTCTATTTCTCTCTTAGTACTTAATTTATTACAGTCATTCATTAAAGAGAGATACTTGAGAAGATCTTTTTGAACTTACATAGTATTTACTTCATCTTAACCTTCTCATTGAAATTTTTTGATTGATTGAATCGAACATGTAAAAATATAATATTTATCAAAATTTCTTATTTCTCTCTCAGTACTTGATTTATTATAATCATTTATTAAAAGAGAGATATTTCTTTAGAATATTATTTGAATTTACATTGTATTTAATTCTTCTTCATCTTCTCATTGAAACACTTTGATTGGTTGAATCTAATTTTTATCAAAGTTTTTCATCTAACACTTGAGTTATCATTTGTTACTATCAATTGAAGTGTTAGCCTCTTTTAGTACTTAATTTGTTTTGTATTATTTATCAAGAGAGGATTTGATTGTAAAATCACTTGATAAAGTATGGGTCGTGTTGAGGTCCCCAAAAACTCAACATTGTGTAAGGATCAATGCTCCTTGTTGTAAGTCACCATGTGGGTCATATTGAGGTCATGTAAAGTTCAAGAGTGTGGGTTATGTTGAGATCTTGTAAAGTTTAACTTTGTAAATGATCGGTGCTCTTTGTTTGTAAGTCACTGGAAGTGTTGTAAATGATTGAATTGTACCATAAGCAATCAACATAGTGAAAAGACCTTGCTCATGCCAGAGAGTTTGGTAATGGAGGATGTATCAATGCTTTGGATCGAACCTCAACAATTATATCATTTGCATTCTCTTTCCCTTTTACTTACCGCTTTATATTTGTGCTTATTATTTTAATTTATCAATTTAATCTTTACTTGCTTTCTTTTTTGTGCATATTTGTTTAATTGATATATTTGCTATCATATTGTTTTATATCTAGAATTTCGAAAAAAATTTTAAAAACCAATTTCCCCCCTCTTAGTTAGTCATTCTTGAGCTTTCAAAAGCTACCTCCAAAATTAAAAGACCTAGAGAGTTTTATTTTACCTTGTACCATTGGGACAAAGCTTTATATGATTTAGGTGTAAGTATTAGTTTGATGATACTTTCTGTTTTTCAAGAAACTTGGATTGGGAGACGCTAAATTGACCATGGTAACTCCATAGCTAGCTGATCAATTCCTTACTCATCCAAGATGGATCATTGAAGATGTACTAATTAAAGTGAAAAGATTCATCTTCCTTACTAACTTTCTCATTCTTGACATGGAGAAAGATAATGATGCCCCACTTATATTTAGTCGATCACTCTTAGCGAGAGGAAGGGCTTTTATTGATATCAGAAAGGTTAACTAATTTCAAGGCTTGGTAAGGAGCATATTTCTTTCAATGTCTTCAAAGCTTTAAAATATCTACAGAGTCTGATAGCTTCTTTCAGATAGATGCGGTTGAGAAGGTGGTCTAAGACACATTTCTGTTATATAACCTATTGGATGCTAACCCACCATACATGCATAAATGCCACTTTGAGGAGTTGGGAACTGGTCCTACTATGCCATTACCGTCTATTCAGTAACCTTCAAAGTTGGAACTCATGCAACTACCACCTCATTTTCAATATTGTTATTTGGGATAGTCCTCTACACTCCCAATAATTATTTCAAAATTTGGCAGTAAAGTAGAGGAGGAAAGACTACATCATGTACTCAGAGATAATAATACAACCATTGGATGGTCCATTGTAGATATTAAATGGATCAACCCTTCAATGTATATGCATAAGGTTCTCATGGAGGAAATTTTTTTGACCAAGTGTAGACAGTTAACAAAGGTTAAATCCAAACATGAAAGAAGTGGTTAGAGCTGAGGTATTGAAACTCCTAGATGTAGGTGTTATCTAAGCAATATCAAACAGTGTATGGATCACCGTAGTTCAGGTTGTGTAAAAAAAGGTATTATGGTGATGTAGAATGAAAAGAACGAATTAATTCCTACCAGAACTGTTATAGGATGGAGAGTTTATACTCTTATCGTAAGCTTAACGCTACTACTCAGAAGGTTCACTTTTTCCTTCCATTTATTGATAAGATGTTAGAAAGATTGGTAGGACACACACAACTATTTTTTTTACGCATATTCCAAGTATAATTAGATCTCAGTAGTGCCTGATGACCAGGAAAAGGCCACTTTCACTTTTCCATATCGTAGGATGTCATTCGACTTGTGCAATGCTCTCACTGTCTTTCAGCGTTACATGATGGCGATCTTCTTTGACATTGTAAAGAAATTCATAGAAGCCTTCATGGATGACTTCTTGGTATTTGGATCCTCTTTCGATGAATGTTTGGAGTATCCGAGTTTGGTATTATAGTTATACAAAGAGATAAACTTGATATTAAATGGGGAAAATGCCATTTAACGGTGCAGGAAGGCCTTGTGTTGGGACATCGCATTTTAGGAAATGGATTAAGGTGGATAAAGAAAAAATTTAGGGTATCGAGAAACTATTCTACTTACATTAGTTAAGTATGTTAATAGTTTTCTTGGGCATGCCAGGTTTTATCAATGTTTCATTAAAGATTTCTCGAAGATCACGAAGCCTATGTGTAATCTGTTAGTTACAAATGTCACATTTATCTTCTCTTAGGAATGCTTATTAGCTTTCAACACTCTAAAGAGGAGCTGACCTTAGCACCAATGATCATTTCAGGATTGGAGTTAGCCATTTGAGTGAATATGTGACACAAGTAATTATACCCTAGAGGCCTTATTGGGACAACATAAGAATAATATATTCCATGTACTCTATTAAGAAGCAAAATCTTGAACCATATATAGCTTAATTATGCCACTAATGAGAATGAGCTTTTAATGATGATCTATGGTTTTGATGAATTTCGATCATATCTTGTGGGATCAAAGGTTATAGTCTATACCGATCACACAGCCTTAAATTACTTGATGACAAAGAAGGATGCTAAATCAAGACTAATCCATAGGGTATTACTTTTGCAAGAGTTTGTTATGGATATTAAAGACAATAATGAAAATAAAAATGTGGTAGCTGACCACATATCTCGACTTGAGCTTAAAGAGCTAAAAGATATAGTGCAAGTAGATTTTTCTAGATGAGCAAATGTTTAGTGTGTAAGAGGCTCTTCAGTATGTTGATAACTATTTCGGCAGGTCTATCAATCCAGGCACACCTCAATTATCATAAGTGATGGAGGTAAACACTTTTCCAATCATCATTTTGAGTCCTTATCAGCTAAATTTGGTGCCCACCATCGAATAGCTATCCTCTCACCCTCAAACTAGTGGGAGTTAAAATGGATACTTTAGGTAACAGTGAGCTCTTTGAGGAAAGATTGGTCTAAAAAGCTTGATGACGCTTTGTGGGCGTACGAAACAACTTTTAGAACGCTTATAGGCATGTCTCCTTTTTGTCAGGGTTTTGGGAAAGCATGTTATTTGCCAGTTAAGTTGAAGTACCTAGCTTACTGGGTAGTCAGGAACTTAAACTTTAATTTGAAGGCAGTTGGTCAAAAGATACACTTCAGTTGAATGAAATGGATAAATTTCAACTGGAAGCGTATAAGAATGTAAAGCTCTACAAGGAGCTTATCAAAGGTGGCACGACATGCATATTCAAAGAATAAAGTTTAAGGTTGGGCAAAAAGTCGTGGCGTATAATTTCAAACTCAAGTTGCTTTGGGTAAACTAAGGTCTAGTTGGTGGGAACCATACATGATTATCAAAGTGTTTCCTTAAGTGACAGTTGAGATCACTCATGAAGCAAAAAAACCTTTAAAGTTAATGGATAGTGGTATAAGCCATATTGAAGCGATGAATTCTCAAAAGAAAAGTCTACCTTTCATCTTGTAGCATCAAAGTGAAGTAGCTACCTTAGATTCTAGCTATAAACTATATACAAGCACTTGTTGGGAAGCAACCCAATGTTTCTTCCCTTATATTTAATCCTCTTTATTCATTTAACTTGGAATTTCTTATGGTTTTGATAGTTTTAGTAATATTAGGTCATCCACCATTTAGGTTACACAGAGTCTATACACAGTCCAAACTAGATTCAAAGTTGTCGTGCATGAGTTTAGGGATGATGCAATGTCACTTAGTTGATTTGATGTGAAAATGATGCATTTCAAGGCAAAAAGATATTTTCTTAGTTTTCCCCGATCAACAAGTACTTTCAAGTTGGAAAGTAGTTTCGAAACAAATTATGTGGCATAAACACACTCCATGAAGTTTAAAATGTGTTTTGCCAAGTTTTGGAGATGGTGGAAAGTCGATTATCGTTTAGGATAGCGAAATGATACTTTGGTGAAAATTTTGACTGAAATCTAGTTTTCAATGAGATGAGCGAGTTTTGAAAATTTTCCATATTGCATAAACTCATTTAAACTTGTTGGCATGAAAATTGAGGTCCGAATGGTCGAAAATGATTGAGCAACCAAAATTTTTGAACGTGACAAATTCTTCCTTTTTGGTAGTCTATACGATCGTATAACACTACTAGAGGTGCGATCGCATCCTTGGCAATAGGATATTTTTGACCCCTAAAATTTATACTATGCGATCACGTCAATTATCTCTCATTGTATGGTCCAATCATTTTTTAAGGGCTAAACAAAACACAAGCTGCATTCATCTTGTAACATTCATGGCACTTTCTCTTGATCACCTTGAACCTTTCTTCTTAGAACCATTAATGAAATTGCATTAGAAATCACATAAATTAATGTGATTACGTTAGCATGGCATGGTTAGGAATTGGCTGCTTCATGCCACCTGTTTCGTCCCTCAGTTTTCTAACCCAAACGAAGTCCATTTGACCTCAAATTTGAACATGTTGAAGATCAAAGCCATGAACTTTCATATGCTTAGAGATTGTTTGAAAAAATTTCAATTTTTATTTAAGTTTTTTGAAGGTGGATATCCTTGGTCGAACTTAGGTCATAAGTAAAATTTTTGTGTCTTTTAGGTTGATTTAGGAAATATAAGATATCACTGGTAATTTATTTGATGTTTGCACCATTTCTTGACATTATACTTAGAATATGACATAAATGGCTACATCTTCATGTGCACATTGAAGTTGTTTACATTATTCACATTGTTTGAGTGATATGTGCATGTTATGAATTTAGTTTGGGAGATTTGTATCATCATGCCATGCATTGCATCTATTCATGCCTTTTTTTTAAGTAAATATCATTAGTGTGGCTTATTTTATTACATAAAAAACGAGAATACACATAAATGAGGGGGACATAGACCTGACCTCTAGAAAGCGAAAAAAATTACAAATGTCTCAAATGAAGCGCAAATAACAATAAATGAAATGTGAACCAAAACTAATGAAGATTACTTAAGGGTACTCAGGATAAATCTTCGGGTGATAGTACATAGACATTGACTGGGTCATGCGTCTAGTCTGAAACATTTTCGGGTCGTAGTAGTCTACGTAATCGGGCTCGTTTACTGGAGAAGGGTCCCTCTTGGGGGAAGGGGCCTGTCTAGGTGAAAATTTTTGTCTAAGCAATGGCATACTGAATGTCGGGCAAAAAATAGGTGCGTCTGATCTCATAGTGCTATTCACATGTGAGAGTGACTCCTTGACTGAAGGTATGACTGCCTTAATATTCTCTTCGCAATCTCCAAGACCTATGCCATCCATGTTACTCTGAATTTGAGCATCCACTTTATCCTGTCTAGGCGTGATGGTAGGGCTAGGTGATGATTTGTCATTGAAGAGCTTGCTAACTAGGTCACCAATGGCATCCCTCATGGCAGCTTCCATTTTGATGCCATGGGTTTTCTTGAAGTGATTGATCAACATCTGCTTCGTCTAAGGCCTAGCCTTCAAGCTGCTCAATGTGCCATCAGTACCTGACATCTGTGGTGAATGAGAGACTTGGGAATCGGTCTCAATAGGAGCCTTTGGAGTAGGCTCAGCAGGTGGCTGATCAATAGGTGCTACCTCTGTCGATGTGTAAGCAGTAACTACTGTACTGACAATTGGCAGAACCATAACAATAGGAGGAGCCATAGAAGGAATAACCGACTGATTCTGAGTAAGAGCATGATGAGCATCTGTGCTAATAACTGTTGGAGATATAATCGATGAAGGTACCATAGAAGGAATGACTGACTGAGACTTAGTATGTATAGAAGGCACAACAGTAGGATCAATAGTGGTAGCTAGTGGTGGTATAGAAGAGTTCCCTGAAGTGCTAGCATAATGCTATTTCCCCTGATCTCTCTTAACTGGTGTCCATCTTTGGCAAGGCTCCACAACTATTACTTTTCCCTTACCCTTATCTTTGGTCGGTTTAAGAGGTCTAGGAATAGGTTTAGTACGGGATGGTACAATAGGTGGTGGTTGTACAGGGCGCAATTGAGTCTTGCAATGCTCATCAATATGTCCAAAATGTTTGCATATGAAACAATAATATGGTATTTTGTCATATAAGACAGTCTACTAATAACCACCCCTTTCTCCCTCTCAATCCATATCCTATCGGGTAGCTTAAAATCAAGATCGACCTCAATAAATACCCGTGCCTCACTAGGTCGTCGTAAATCAGATGTAGCCTCATCAATAGCGAATGTATAATAGCCCTAGATATAGCAAACAAACTACTATTTGCCTTAAAGTGGATGGGCAGTAGTGGGAATGAAACCCAGATAGAGACAATGGAAGTCTCATGCTGAGGGCTGAAACTAGGTGTTCATTTGGTTACTCTCATGGGGTATCTGTTAATGTACCTGGAAGGCTTAAGGAATGAATGAGAATAATCGTCCTCGTGTGCCAAGTGAATCAAAATATGATAAGCATCAATCAACCCTATCATATAATCACCTTGAAATCCAAAGCACAGAAAACTATCGCGTACCTTCATCATAGAAGGCTTGCGATGAGAGAATTTGCCAACGTGTAAACTTGTATAGCATAGAAAGGTGCTCTTCCTCCTCTTCTGTAAATAAGACAGTGGGCTTACCATTATGCATGAACGGCTCTTTAGAGACCAACTTGTGATCAGTGGAGTCCTGTGGGGCTTGAAGAGTCGGCGCAAAAGACTTTTTCTAACTATGTTCGGCTGGGGATATAACAATTTTACCTAAAAGAGCTGCTGGATATGACTTTTGAACCTAATCGGGCAATTTAGAGACCTCGATCGACTAATCAGTTGATGAAATTGTGCGTGGATTAACTGGAGCTACATTCTACCTAAAAAGTGCCTTGGTGCCTTACGTGACATTTGGGGTCCAACACTTGATAATATGTGGAAAATGTTTACTATTCTTGCATGTTTAACAGGAAGCAGTAAAAAAGGACTTCAAAAGGAAAGCAAAAATTTGCCTCTACATCCGGTAAAGTATGTACTCTGGAACTCGAGAGGAGTATACAGAGATTTTTGAATTAGTAGACCGCATCAAGATACACTAAGATCATTAGCTGTTGGATGTTACTTACGGAGATCCCGAATAACTCGACGACTTCCCTGGGTTTGAGATTGTGACCTTAGTGCAGAATTCTGGATAGGAAAAGGTGATAGAGAGACCACACCTTGTCTATGAAGGACTAGTTCAGGAATTCTACTTCAACTTCAATAGTAAGATAAATATCCTAGGGTGGTTTGAGCACGTACTTTAGATATGTCCTCACCCTAGGTAATACATGATTACTATCAGCTATCTTGGGATAATGTTGTCCCAATTCTGGGCGATTTCCATTGGAATGACACAGGGGACATTTTGCTTGGGAGGGAAAATGCTTGGCCATTCTAGCCTACTTAATGCCACCAAATTGAGCTTATGCTATCAATAGCTATCTCGTTACTATTCATGTGCCACAAAAAAGGCTACCAAATATCGAACCACATTCAATGATCCTAAGGTTGATTTGTCTACCACTTGGCATAGGGTCAAAAGATTGACTTCGTGACTTTCATTTATGAGCAGGTTCATTCATAGGGTCTTTGGGGAGATTGTCACCATTCTTTGATATTCTTGAGTCTGATTAGTGGGATTTGCAAAAACTTAGGCTTGACTATCCCATTTAGGAACATTTCCAAGAGGCCTGGCACTTTCTTTAAGCACACAACCTTTGAGACTCAAGATAGAGCTCAAGAGAAACATAGAGAGAAGTTAGAGAGAGGGGACCTTTGATAGAACTTGATTGAGCAGGGCAGGAAGTCAACAATGTTGAGATAACTCAGACCCCACCACCACCGATAGACGTTAGTACACAACTACTACGACATATCTTAGTTACTATGATCGACTCTAGCTAAGACATTTAGAGTCTTTAGCATGCTTTCGGAGCTATAGGAGTTGATATCCAGATGGTGTGGGAGTGATATGGGTACCACTAAAAATTTTATGGCCACTACCAGTAGGGAGTAATTGCTGCAATGAGAGCAGTGGGGACCTTGAATGGATGATTGAGTGCTTATGTCGACCATGTTGATGGAATCTAGGAGAAAGACGATGAGACATGGTACCAACTAGGCTAGCATTGAGAAGGAGGTTCGAGAGTAGTCTACACTGATTCAGGTTGTGTAGGACAGCTTGATGAAGGTTTTGGCATGATGAAGGACTTACAAGTTAAGCTAGCCAAGCAATCTGAGTTGATAAGACAGATTCTTGTATGGTTGCCTTCACCATCAAGAGATGGCATATTAGGATCTAGTTTCTGTCCACCATCTTCATTACCACCTCCTATTGATTAGTGGAGTATTTGTAGACCCAATATTTGTACCTAATTTTGAGTTTTATCTTTTAAATTTGTATTTCACTAACTTCTAATTTTCTAAACATTGAGGACAATGTTTTGTATAAGTTTGGAGGGTGGCAAAATTTCCATGAAACTTTTGGTATTCATCAATATTTGTGTATAATTTACTGGCTTTTGTATGACTGTTCATGTGAAAAAAAATTTAAGTTACAATTCTTACTTATTTTTTAGTATTTGTTTATAATTTTTGTGAGCTTGTATGGGTTTGATGGCCCTATCAGTAATGATGTAAAGAGTTGAATAGAGTGAGTTAAACCCCAAAAACCTCTATTGTACTTATTCATAATCCATTTATAGAGTAGTTTTGAGATGTCTGAGTTGTTACAGGGAAACATTAAGATGAGTAGGGGTTCTATGCATGAAATTATCTTGTATAGGTTGTCTAAAACCAATGAGACGAAGATGAGGTGAATGTCTAAAATTAGTGGTTATTTTGGAGACTAAATGTGTAATATAAAAGGGGCATAGCAATAATATGTGTGTAAGTAAAACTTATCTCAAAACCTTTATGATTCGACCAAGTAAACTTGTAAGGGCATTTTAAAACTTGATACCTTAAAGTCAACTGACTTGCAAGTCATCGGCCTAAAACTTACTAAAGGAGTCATATAGAAAGTAATATGAGGGAAAAGTTAATAAAAGTCATCTTTTCAAATGTTTATAACATGAGTGAATAAGCTTGCAAGAGTTTAAAACATGGTGCCCTCAGGTCAACTGACTTGGGAGTCATCGGCCTAAAACTCAATACATGTTAAACATAGAAAGCAAATAAGAAAATGCTAAAAAAGGAAAGAGAGAGAAGACAAGAATAATTGAGAAAAACACAATTGCATTGATTAGGCACTAAGACATTTGGTTGATAGAACTATACCTTTAATGCGAGGCAAGTAGCTTGGTTTAATTTTAAAAATTGAAGTAATCAAAAATAGGAAAATCTCTACTTTGTGAAGTGTGAACTTGTGATAGTAAGAATCATCAAAACTAGGATTGGTTAAGGATTAGAATCAATTAAACTTCAACTTTAGAGCGCATCCAAGAAAATTTGGTGAAAAAGAATAAATTTGTTGGCGTATATCTCTCAAGCAAGAAAAAAAATATTTGACTACTACTAATCGGGAGTTGAAGCAACCATGAGCTTGACATGTTACATGAGTTTACGCACACGTTGAGTTATGCATATAACAAGTGGAGGTTAATTTTATTTTGCACTATTGAAGCTATTCATTGTGTTGATTGCTAAATTCCAATACTGAGATATTGTAGGTTGTCAAACCATAGTTGTATGGAGTTAAAGCTATAGTTTTGTTTGAGAACAAACAATCGTTTAAGTTTGGGAATTTGATAAGTGCATTTTACACACTTATTTGGACCATAAAACATGGATAATTGTTGGTAAATATATTGGAATATGTCTAGTTCTATATGAATTATGATTTTTAGGATAACATTGATGAGCACGGTGTAATTTAGGAGAAATAATCGAAAAATGACTAAAATAGAAGAAAATTAAAGTTCAAGGATCAAATTACAAATAGCCGAAAGATGCCCGAAAGAAAAAATGAAAACATAAAAGAGTCAAAGACCAATTGAGCGATAGAATGAAGTATTGGAAGAAGAAGAAGTGATAAAAGAGATCAAGAAATGAGAAAATGACATTCAAAATCAAAATGCAAAAATTGGGATTGTTCCTCTTGCTATACGATTGCATAGCTTGTTTGGGCATGTTGTCGCATAGTGGGGTACAAGAAGTTCCAGATCTGAATTGGTTGAACTATGCTATAGTATGCAAATATATCATGTAGTAGCATAGTATATTTTAGTAAGAAAATTTCTACTTTCCTCATATAAATCAAATTCTTACGGAAATAATATTGGGGACGTCTTTTAAGACCTAGGGTTGTCCAGAAGCAAAGGAAGACACATTCTAACATAATTTGGGAACATAGGAGTCATGAATGACCAAGAACGATTCTAAAAGCCGAAGATTCAATTTAAGATATATTTGGGTGATGTCGATTCTTCAATATATCTTTTATTTTCTTCTTCTTAACTTGCTAGTGTGTGTGTGTGTGTGTGCGCGCGCGCGTAACGATGAACTTTGTAATACAAATTTTTTATCTTTAATTTTACATATTGAACATTGAAAGCACATTTTATATTTTGATTGGTTTACATGATTATCTTTTCTCTATAATTATTGTGCACAGTAGTTGTTTGAATTTTGTGGACTTCTTTTATGCATTTGAAAGAAGGAAAATAAGCTCGACAAAAGGGTACAAGTCATTGGTTGAAGTGGAGCTTTAAAAGTTTGGAAAGCTACTCGGGTTGTATTAGAGGGTAGAAAAGGTTTTAGTTATACATATTATGAGGTCGTGCAAAATCGTTGAAGATTAATTTTGCTTTATACCGTGGTGGATATTCAGTTGGTACAATATCATTGGGATTTGGTTTGTGGTCCTTGTTAAAGAATTTAGCCCAATCGAGTTCAGATGATATGGGCAATGCCACTTTGATATCATACTTGTAGTGGCATCGTATTCAATTGCTAGGGATAGATCTATTGGAGAAAGGTGCAATGAAGATTATTTTGTTGTGCATGTTTTAAGTATATTTGAAGGTATTTAGTCTAACAAAGGGCCTTCCACAAAAACATTAGTTTTGATTCTGTTTTAGGGCCTGTTTGGTAAATTTTAACTCATTTGTGATTTTTGGTTAAATTCAAGTTAATTTTGTGTAACAGTGTTTGGATTCATGTATCCTAGTTAGATATTGTGGATGATGTGGTGTATTTTTCCTTGCAATTGAATTTTTCTCCAAGCAGAAAATTTTTGAAGCTTGTTTATTGTAGTTAAATTTGCATCAAGGTGGTGATTGTAGGGTTTTGTGACCCAAATTCATTTAGGGTTTCCGTGGTTTGGTGTATTGGGTCACGTAGACGTCTAAATAGGGTTCAAGAAGAATAATAGGAATTGAATAGCCTACTGCTAGCTAGATGCTTGAGTGGCAAGGCAAAATTTTTAACAAATTGCTGCCGCTCGTTTGCCATTGAACTGGTGCTTGAGTAGCTTACCTAGTGCTCGCTTGGCACTTGAGCTCCGCGCCATTCTATTTTTTAATTATTTTCCTTTTTCACACATTTTTGGCCTAATTTTCATCTTTTGGGCTATTATTAAGATTTGACATGTACCTTATAACTAGTGGACTCTTCTTTACAATTAGATTATTACTGAAAGTCAGAGTCATTGTGTAGGAACACAATTATTGTATTTTATCTTCATTATAGTTATTGAATAAAATCTTCACATCTTTTGCCAAATTAAATTATTGTCTTTGTGTTCATCTTGTTGCTATGATCACTACTTCATATCGTGTCATATAAACTTGTCCCCTTTTCCAACAATAAGCCTACATTGACTTGCAGTAATAATCCCTAAGCCTGAGTCTAATATTTATGTTAGAGGTTAGACTTAAAGGTATAAATCTATGGTGTGTTCTAATTTTTCCATTAAGAAATTTTCACTAGGATAGGCATTAGTATGTACGTTGGGAAATTTATCGAAGTATATTGCTTATGACAAGCTCTTAAACATGTAAACCTTTTATGACCTGTTTCTTCTACGATGAATGTAATTCCAAAGACATTTTGCCATGAAACTTCTTTTGACTAAGTATAAAAAACAGTCTCCAAATTTGTCTATTATTCATATAGGTTAAGAACTTAATCTAAAAATATTAATCGCTAAAAACCTTAGTGCACTTGAAGCAGCTCCATAGAGGCAATGGAAGAATGTGTTGGAAGACATAAAGTCCCAAGCCATGATTATACCTATCATTTTTATACGAAAGAGTAATGTTATTTAGTATTATTGATATCAGTTTAGGTGGCAAATAGCACCACTGGTATTACATAACATTATTCTATATGAAATGCTGCAATTATTAATGCATTCATAAATCAGATGCATGGATGATGGACACATGAGGCCAGTAATGCGTATGGTTCGTTGATTTTAATTGTAAGATTCTCGTTTCTTCAAATTCAACGGGACATTTTATTTGCGGATCAATGGTTGAGATCGAATCTTGAGATCCAACGGCTCACATTCATTACACAGATGCTTATAAAATGAAGACTTGTGCCTTCACTTCTTACTTTTGTAAACTTCTCAAGATTTTCTCGACGAGAAAAATAATCTTCCACACTTTCTTTGTTTCGGTCAATCTCCATTGTACCAAAAATACTAGTTTGCCCAGAATTTTTGAGTTTTAGGTAATTCAACTATCTTTATTGTCAACCTTATCTCACTTCTTTTTTCTTCTCTCCCAGTTACAACCGAAAATCTTGTTATTTTCCTGCCAAAGTCGCAAAAAATTCCTCAAAAACACAATGTCAACCTAAAACTCAAACTCCAAAAACAAATTGAAGAACCTGCCACCAACACTGAAATCATGGGCAAGGCCTCAGAGGCTTCATTCTTGTCTGATAACGTACCCAAGTAGCCCAAACGTTGCTTGCCACAAGTTCAATGCCATTGTAATATCTAAAGATGTTGAGAGGCTAGTTCTAACCATGCAAATCTACCAGAGTTTTCAAGTGGAGAGAGAGTGGATAGGTAGTGTTATGAGGATGATGGAGATGAGTCACATGGGTATTGAACTGTCTATGAAACAAATTAGAAAGATTCTCTAAGGCCAGAGAGTTAGATTTAGAGTTTAGGAAGCCCTGCTCCTATTTTGCCTCTCTTATAAGAAGCAGACTCGATGAGATTCACTTGGGGAACATTAGGAGATAGTTTTCCATTTCACACAAAATATAGCTCCACATCCATAGCCGTGCTAAATGAGCGAATAGTCCTTTAGGGGACTGTGTGGCAATATGTGAGTGAGCCCTGGAAATTGGTCCTAAATTTACATTTAACAATATCTTATCTTCCCTTTTAAGTAATTATAACTTTATTTCACACAAGTTATCCCGGATGGCTGGGTCTAGATGGTTGCAACTTGCATGTTACGGAAAAAAATGAAATAACTGAAGAAGAAATCTGTTGAAGTCCTCCGAACCATTTACCAGTGAAGCTAACCATGATATTGTGAAGGTTGGTATAGTGTAACCATTGGAAATAGAAGGAAGAGTTTTTTAAACATTAGTGGGGACAAAAAATTCCATCCTCAGGACCCCTAGCTAAACATTTGGGTACTCGTCGCTACAGTTTCCTATGTAAGTCGTTTACCTTCTATCCTTTTTCTAAGTGTTACTAATTTAGCAATTTCTGTGTTGCAGTGTGTTGGATGAAGGCGTTATTTACCATAAATGAGCTAAAGGCCCTTAAACTAGTTGTGAAGATCCCCAACTTTTGGGGAATCATCCAATTGCATCTCAATCTTCTTTTCAACAAAAAAAAATCCACCTATGTTTGGACTAGTGTGTAACTATTTCACTTTCACATGTAATGCACTACGATTTTTTTTAGTATTTGAATATCTTGTGACTAACTTTTTACTCTTCAAAACAATGTTCAACATTGGCAACCTTCCAACATTTTCCCTTATGCACGAGAAAGACAAGGTTTCTTTGGTATGTCGTTCGATGATGCCTACTATTGATGTCCCACCCACATTCTCGTAGGGTCAGTGACCTCTTTTCTCTACTTCCACTAATGTTGATGAAGAAAAGATGGACACCAAGGACATTGAAGAAGGTCTTACCCTCTTGGAAATAAATTGATCGCTACTTCTCTGAAAGGCAACGAAAGCTGTAGGTAGCCTAAGTGATCAAAGAGGAAATCTACTGTCGGATAATGTTCAAGTTAACAATGAGGAGTCATTTCGAAAGTGAAGGAAGTAATCTACCACGAGAAAAACAAGCGAAAACAAGATGAGAACTAAAAATGGTGGAGGCCAAAAATGGCATGTAGATTGCTCGGCTTTGATATTGAATTACAGAGGACAATAATGTAAATTGGGCAATCGCTTGATTTGTAGTAGGCAATCCTTTTTATTACCACTAAACTTTTGAATTCTGGTGTCATTTTGAAGTGTTTCACATCTTTTTGGGCACCATTTTTGCATCTTTTTGTGCATAGAGATTGTAGAATTATATATATGGATGTGTTCAGCTCGGAAAACATATCTTGAACATCAATTTAATCGCTTGATTCAAACTTAGATTAAGATTTTGATTACTCCGTCAAACTATTCACACTTTAAAGCCTTCAAACACTTATCTTAATGGACGCAAATATAGTTTGAGGACAGCAATTCATAATTGTTTTTAAACCTTCCATTTTGATGAAATATCTTGTTGCTAGTTTTCTCACAGTTTCTTGTTCTTCGTCAACTTTTGATTAACAATGTTAAACAATATTTAAAATAGAGAATGAGACAACCATGACTATGATAAAGATGATGAATCAAGACTTTGTAAAACTTGATAGATTCGGCATGTCAAACTTTACAAGATGGAAGGACAAATCGAAGTTTCTTCTTACAATAATGAAGATCTTCCGCATTTTGGATCCGGACTTGGCACCATCATTGGAACCAACCTCAAATGAAACTGATGAAATAAAGGTGGAAAGAAGTACGGGAGAAGAAGATGAATTGATATGTAGAGTATACAATCTGAACATTTTCTCTGATCGCCTCTATGATCTCTATAAAAATAATACCTTGACAAATGAGATATAGGAATCACTAGAAACCAATTACAAGGCTGAGGAGGATTATACCAAAATTTTTTGACAAAGTATTTTGATTTCAATTTTTTTAGAACTTGTCTTTGTTCGAACAAGTCCATGAATTGTAAGTTATTGTCAATAAAATGAAGGCCGTAAAGATTGAACTTCTAGAAACCTTTGAAATTGGTGCAATCATTACAAAATTGCCATCTTCGTGGAAAGGTTATAGGAAGAAAACTCTTCACAATTTCCAAGATTATTATTTGGAAGAGATTTGTTAACGAAATACTTCTTTCGATTTGATTATGCAAGTGTACGATTTGTTAACAACTAATAAAGTGAAAAAATTGAGTCCAAATGTCCTCTCACAGAGATTGAGTGGTTTAGTTCTATCTAATTGACCCTAACCGAAACTGAATGATAGAACAAGAATTGTGATGACTTGGCTTAACCCTAATTTTGACCTAATAAGCAGATATGTGTGACTCACGTCAATTTGAATGCAAAATGAATGTTAAATGTAAAGTTGATGAAATCAATGAATAAAAATCACACTAGGATCACAAATCTCTATGCAATGTCCATTTTTAACCTTAGTTTCACAAATTGACAACACGTTTATATTTTGAAGAATTGATGCTCCTGATTCTATTCAACGATCTCTCTTGAATAAAGTTGAACCTATCCTCATATCTTACTAGCCTATACTCTATGACGAGTGCAAGAGTACAAGAATGCAAATAGTTTTGTGAGCATTTAAGAATTCACATAAGATATAGCGGTATATCTTTATCCCCTATTGGACCATATGATGATTTATACCCCGTTGAACTCATTCTCCTTCTCCCAAATGCAAGAAATAAGTCACCACATTCATATAATTACGTGCACATAATTATTGAAACAATTAATTGTATATAAATCATTCAAAACTAAAAGCACGTGTTTCGATGTTAAATTTGCAAAAGCTAGAAAGTAAAAATCACATCATGAAGTTCTTTAATCTCGTAGTACATGAAACCCTAGCCTAATATGGAGAAAAGAACAAAATACATAATAGTTGTAAGAAATGACATCACCGGTGTATGACTTGGCTTGAAATCACCTTGATCTTCGCGTTTCTCCTCGTGTTTATGGGATAAAATCTCCCCAGTATGAGTTCTCTTCCTTCCCTAGGCATTGTTTATGGGATAAAATCTTCCCAATATGAGGTCTCTTCCTTACCTAGACATTCTCTCCTTAATTTGATGATTTTTAGGTTTATATATCGCATCCCAATGAAGTTTCACAAGAATTTTAACGAAAAGAGGAAACTGTAGACGTCGACCCCAGAAATAGTCTATGCGACCGCATAGTTGAACAATTTTTTGGCCCTTGAAATCTCCAAACACTTGTCAAACAAAGACCTAAAGACCGAGAAGTCATCCATGAATATTTCAGTGAACTTTTCCACAATGTCGGAGAAAATTGCCATCATGCATTTCTAAAATATGCCAGAAGCGTTGCAAAGACCAAAGGGCATCCTACGGTAAGCAAAAGTACCATAAGGACATGTGAAAGTGGTTTTCTCCTAGTCATCTAGAGCCACTGGTATCTGACTGTAACCTGAGTGCCCATCGAGAAAGCAGTAATGTGAGTGGCCTACCAATATCTAACATCTGATCAATAAATGGAAGGAAAAAATGATCTTTCCTTATAGCACCATTGAGTTGCGGTAATCGATGCAAACTCTCCATCCTATCATTGTTCTAATAGGAATTAGCTCATTTTTCTTGTACCGTGATTCCACCTTTCTTCGACACAACCTGGATTGGGCTGGTCCATACGTAGTCTGATATTAGATATATAATTCTTGCATCTAGAAGTTTGAGTACTTCGGCTCTGACCACTTCCTTCATGTTGGGAGTCAACCTCTTTTGACTCTCTATGGTTGGCCGAAAATTCTCCTCCATGAGAATCTTATGCATACATAGTGAAGGGCAGATCCTTTTGATATTTGCTATAGTCCATCTAATTGCTGTTTTATTCTCCTTGAGTATCCTAAGCAGTTTCTCCTCTTCCATTTCGTTGACTATGTTCGAGATAATGACTGGGATTGTACAAAACTCCCCAAGTAGGCATATCTAAGATGTGGCCGCAGTTGCTTGAGTTCCAATGTAGGTGGTTGCTAAATAGATGGTAGTGGCTTCATGGGTCCTACTCCAAGCTCCTCAGAGTACCTTCTACGTGTATAAGGTAGGTTGGTATCCAAAAATCTCGCACATGTTTTAATCTCCAGAGAATCGGAATGTGCTGATTGAAAGTGTGCAATGAAAAACTCATAAGCATATGATGGATTATGTACTAAGAATGAATCTTGCACCACCCATTCAGTCACGTCGATATGGAGACAACTAACTCTGTAGGTAGCTTCATCACCTTGAAGATATTAAAAAAACCTGCTCTTTTCCCAATCTCAGAATCAATTGTCCTTTATGAACATCAATTAGAGCTCTACTGGGAGCGAAGAACAGTCTGTCCAATATCAGTGGGATATCCTTGTCTTCCTCCATATCCAAAATGAGTAAATCAGTAGGGAAAATGAATTTTTCCAATTTGATCAACACGTCTTCGATTATGCCTCGTGGATGTGTCAAGGATATGTCAGCTAACTGCAATGTCACAGTGGTGGCCTTGACCTCTTCCAATCCAAGTTTTCTGAAAACAAATAGAGACATTAAATTTATACTTGCACTAAGGTCGTATAAAGCTTTATCAAAATATACTTCACCAATAGTGCAAGGGATAGTGAAATTCCCTTGATCTTTCAATTTCGGTGGGAGTTTTTTTTGAATTCTCATGTTGCATTCTTCAGTTAGCATTACCGTTTCATGTTTCCCTAGCTTATGTTTATTTGTTAAAATGTCTTTCAGGAACTTTGCGTAGCTGGACATTTGGACTAGTACTTCAGCAAATGGGATGTTTATGTGGAGCTTCTTGAAAACTTCGACAAGATTTTTATATTTCTGCTCTATCTTGTACGTTTTTAGCCTATGTGAAAATGAAATGGGAGGCTCATAAGGGTAGATGGTTGCTATCACTTTATCCCGTGATGTGCCTAAACCTTCTGTTGGGGATAGATTCATTTATCTGTTCATCATGCTCCACAGTCTTTTCTACAACAGGATGTGTTGTTTCTTTGTTTACACTCGACCTTTTAACATGTATTTCAGACAGCTGTACTGTACTTCGAGTTGTAATTGCCTTTGCATGTTCCTTTGGGTTTATTTTTGTGTTGTTTGGTAAACTACCTGGTGCTCTGCCAGTCAAAGCAGCTGCCATCTGCCCCATTTGATTCTCCAGATTTTTTATGGTGGCATTTAGATCTTGAAGAGTGGCTTTGGTTTTTCTCATGAACTAATTATCGACTTCCATGTATTGATTAGCCTTTTCTATGAATTTTTCGAACATCTCTTCCTGTTGAGCCTTTTTCTTTTATGGTTGATACTGATCCTGTGGCTTATTCTGATTTTGGTTGTTCCAAGAGACATTAGGGTGCTTTTTCCAACTCGAATTGTATATTTTTTCAAATGAATTGTTCTGCTGGCGTTGTCCCTATTGAGCAAAATCTGCTTACTCTATTCCTTGTACTAAGATTGGACATTTTGCTGTTACATGTTCAACTCCACATTCCTCACAACTAACCTTCCTCGTCCGTGCTGTATTGGTTGATTGTGACATGTTTTCCACCTTGTGAAATAATGAGTCAATCTTTATAGACAAGGTAAAATATGCGTCCACTTCATAAACTTTCGGTGTCCTCTTCTGAACTACTCGTTCTAATGTCCACATGGCTGATGTGCCATTGTCTCGAACAGTTTTAGTACTTTATCAATTATTTTTGTGGACAATAATCCATTAGAAGATGAGTCAACCATGTTCCTGAAAACTGGAAATAATCCCGCGTAAAAATATTGGACCTGGAGTCTCTTGGTAATCCCATGATGTGGACACTTTCGTAGCATATTTTTGAACCAATTATAGGCTTCATCAAAATTCTCTAAGTCGCCTTGACGAAAAATAGATATGTCATGCTTGAGCTTTAAAATCTTGCTGAGCGGGAAGAACTTTGTGCAAAATTTCTATGCTAGATCATTCCCTGTAGTGATGCTGGCGATTGGTTGAGAGTCTAGCCATTCTATTGCCTTTTCGCGCAGTGTATATGGGAACAACCTTAATCTGATAGCATCGTCTGAGATTCCCTGACACCTGAAGTGTTGGCACATCTCCAAGAAATGAGAGACGTGCCTATGTGAGTTCTCTTCAACTCTACCATAGAATTGATGTCAATTCTGAAATAATTGTATCACGTTGGTCTTCAATTGGAAGTTAGATTGTCCAAATGGAGGATACACGATGCCTGATTGGCTTTGAATTATCTAGGGTTCCTGAAATCTCTTACAAGCATGTTGCCTGCATCCGCTCCCTTTTTCATTGGCTTGAAAGATAGGATTGTTCCGTATGTTAACCATTTGTTGTTGTGCTTCCCCAGTTACTCTCTGCATTCGATGAAAAGTTTCCTCTATTTCTGGATCAGTTGGAATCAGGTCTCTTTTAGTAAATCTTAGCATGCAATTCTACGAGAAAAATCAGTAATAGCATTTAATACTGTAATAAATCGAATAACAAAATGAAATGAAAATAATATAAAAGGATTAATGTTCGAATTAGTGCCAATATAAATAAGATTAAACGAATACTCAATACTCGGCAACGGTGCCAAAAACTTGTTCACGAAATTCTTCTTTCAATTTGATTCTGCAAGTGTATGGTTCGTTAGTAAGTAATAAAGTAGAAAAAATTAAGTCCGAATGTCGTCCCACAGAGATTGATTAGTTTACTTCTATCTAATTGACCTTAATCAAAACCAAATGATGGAACACGAATTGTGATGACTTGGCTTAACCCTAAGTTTGACCTAATAAGTGATATGTATGACTCACATGAATTTGAATGCAAAATGAATGTTTAATGCAAAATTGATGAAATCAATGAATAAAAATCGCACTAGGGTCACGAATCCCCACATAATATCCATTTTAACCTGAGTTTCACAAGTTGACAACAAGTTAATATTTTGAAGAATTGACACTTCTAATTCTAACCAATGATCTCTTTCGAGTAAAATTGAACCTATTCTCATATCTCACCAGCCTATATCTCTATCACGGGTGCAAGAATACAAGAATGCAAATAGTTTTGTGAGCATTTATGAATTCATGCAAGGCATAGCGGTATATCTCTATCCCCTATTGGATCCTACGATGATTTATACCCCGTTGAACTCATTCCCCTTCCTTCGAATGTATGAAATAAGTTACTACATTCATATAATTACGTGCACATAATTATTGAAACAATTAATTGTATACAAATCATTCAAAACTCAAAGCACGTGTTTCGATGTTAAATTTGCAAAAACTAGAAAGTAGAAAATCACATCACGAAGTTCATCAATCTCCTAGTAGATGAAACCCTAGCCTAACATGGAGAAAAGATCAAAATACATAATAGTTGTAAGAAATGACATTACCAGTGTATGACTTGGCTCGAAATCTCCTTGATCTTCGCATTTCTCCTCGTGATTATGGTGTAAAATCCTCTCCCATATGATTTCTCTTCCTTCCCTAGGCATTCTCTTCTTAATTTGACATTTTTTAGGTTTATATATTGCATCCCAACAAAATTTCACAAGAGTTTTACCGAAAACAGCAAACTGCAGACATCTGCCCAGAAATGGTCTATGCGATTGCATAGTTGAACAATTTTTGGCACTTGAAATCTATGTTTCCATGCATGTGACTGCATGTATATTACTACTCTGTGGTCGCATAGTAGTATATACTTCCAGGTTGTGTCATTTTAGTCTCTGAATTCGATTTATTCAAATTTTGACCTCTTTTTCCCATTTTTCTCATTCCATCAATCCATGAGAGCATCCAATTGGTACTTAGCTCACTCAAGTCATCGAATCCTTCTTCGGGTCATCTTTTAGATAATAGCACTTTGGTCCTTAGACTTTCATTTTTCTCCTTTTTAGTCCTTATTCTTCATTTTCTTCCTTTGATCATCCCATATTATCCCCGAGTTGATACTTAGCTTGTTTGCAATCTCGATTCGCCTTTTGGTTATTTGCACTTTAGTCCCCTGAACTTTTATTTTCTTTCATTTTGGTCCTTTTTCGCATTTCTTTTCTTGAATTCCATCATATCCATCATGACAATCCTACAAAACAAGATTTAATAGTATTATGCCATATTCCACTATATTTATTAAGAAATAGTCATGTTTTTGGCTTGACTAAGTGTGTAAAAACACACTTGTCAAGATTCAAAAGCATATTCGTATTGAGGAAGAGTCAGAAGCACGAGATACAAACGAACATTCTCATGAGAACACTTTCAAAGCCTATGCCATAGATCAACCAAACAAATACAACTAGGATTCCAAGACAAGGAAATCCTCAAATCCCAATAAAGATAACAAGGACAAAAAGAAATTCAAAGTTTCATGATATGTATGTAGCGAACTCTGATATTATGCTTAGGATTGCAAACAACCAATGCAAAAAGGTAAATTGAGCCCCTTTTACAGCATCATTGCTTCTTGAGCATTGTGAATTTTGTCGGAGGTAAGGTTCAAGGATGGTGATATGATACTTGTGCCACTATACATGTGTACTATGATAGACCTTTTTTGAAAATCTATCACAAGGTGGATGACAAACACATTCAAATGGGAAATGAAATTCAATCCAAGGTTGTTGGCAAAGGAATCATAGACTTAAAAATTCACACCTAGCAAGAAGATCACATTGATAAATGTCTTACATGTACCGGATATGAATAGAAACATTGTAAGTAGTGATTTATTGGAAAAATTGGAAATTAAGTCCACATATAAGTTAGGTAAACTTATAGTTTTTTGGAATGGTGCTATTCTAATGATGGAATGGTCAAACTTTGTATTATTGACAATAATATCAATAAAACTACAAATTTGAATTACGTTGAGTTCATTTCTTTATAGGATGATAAGCTAGGACATGTTGGATGTCCTATTTTAAAAAGAATGATAAAAATCGAAATGATTTAATGTGAATACATAAAACATAATAAATGTAAATTATGTGTTATGTTTAATATGATTAAAAAACATTTTCATAGTGTTCAAATGACATCTATATCAAACTTAATTTATTCGGACATATGTGAATTGAATGAAATGTTAACTAGAGAAATTAATAGATATTTCATAACATTTATAAATGATCATTCTAGATTTTGTTATATCTGCATAATGAAATATAAGGATGAAACCTTTAACATGTTTAAGATATACAAAATCGGATTAAAAAATCAATTAGCTAAAAAGAAATTTATTTTATTTATTTTTTTTTTTTTAGAAGTGATAGGGGAGGTGAATACTTCCCTAATTAATTTAATTTTTTTTGACTAATATGTCATAATACATCAATGTAATATGCCTAGAACACCAGAAAAAAATGGTTTGAATGAGAGAAATAATATGACACTAGTTGAAATGACAAATGCTATGTTATTAAGTGTCATGTTTCCATCTAACTTATAGGGTGAAGCTTTATTAAGTGTGTGTCAAAGTATAGGGTTGTCTTGCTTAAAGGAAGAACATGGATCCTAAAAGGACTAACTTGATTTCTAGAGTGACCAAATATGCTTTTGTATGATATGCCCAAAATAGCAAGGTATATCATTTATTAAAGTTGGAAATCAATGTTATTATTGGATCCCGTGAAGTAGAGTTCTCTAAGAATATGTTATCTAAAGATAACAATTCTCAAGGGAAACCTCAAGTGGAGATTCTTAGTTTTACAAGATCACAAGTAAAAACACCATCCGAAGATGTTGAAACAAGTGAACTTCACAGAAGTAAAAGACCTCGAGAGGGGAAATTGCTAGGACCGGATGAATTTGATTCTCAAATTTTTTCCTTCTATTTGGTTGAAAGAGATGAGACGAGTGTCACAAGACCTATTTCGTTTGTTTTTCAAGTGGAAACTGATCATAAAACTTATCGAGCACCAATATGATCTAGAGATAGTATTTTTCAGAAAGATGCTATAAATAATAAAATTGATTCAATAATATCAAATAATGGTTGAAAATTAGTTGATTTAGCACATGGATCAAAACATGTAGGTTGTATATGAATATTTAAAAGGATGTACAACGTAGATGGTTAATATATTCAAAGCTAGGTTGGTGGATAAAGACAAAAAAAAGAAAAAGAAAAAGAAAAAGAAAAATAAGATTACTTTGCCACGTATGCACCAATTGTACAAATAACATCTATTAGGATTTTATTTACCTTAGCTTCTATCTATGATTCGCATATACATCAAATGGATGTTAAAATGACATTCTTAAGTGAGGATCTCGATGATGAGATCTATATAGAACAACCAGAAGGTTTTATTATACTTGAAAATGAGGATAAAGTATGCAAATTAATAAAATCCTTATATAGATTAAAACAACAACAAAGAAATGACACGAAATGTTTGACTTAGCAATAATATCTTTTGAATTTAAACATAATAGTGCTGATAAATGTTCATATTCAAAAGTTTCTGATAATCATGTTGTATTTATTTGCTTATATGTGGATGACATGTTGATTGTAAGTAATCAAATGCAAGATACAATGAAAACAAAGAGGTTTCTATATTTCACATTCAAAATGAAATATATTGGTCAAGTGAATACAATACTAGGTATTAAAGTCACAAAGACTAATGGGAGTTATATAATGAGTCAATCACATTATATTGAGAATATGATTAATATGTTCAATCACTTGGACACTGAATAGGCTAACACTCCCTTCAATTTAAGTTTGAAACTTTTAAAGAATAATGGAAGAACAATAGCACAACTTGAGTATGCAAGTGCTATCGAGAGTCTAATGTATGCTTTACAACAAGATCTAACTTAGCATTTGCAATTAATAAAATTGATATATGTACCAACAATCCAAGTGAAGAACATTTGAAAGCTATTGGGAGGGTTCTTGGTTATTCAAAGAAAATTAAGGATCTAAGTCTCCAATATTCTAAATTTTGGGTAATCTTAGAAGGAGTTATTAATGCTAGTTGGACGTCAAGTATAGGTGAGAAACAAATCCACCTCAGGTTAGGTGTTTACTCATTGAGGAAATGCGGTATTTTTTTGAAATTCAAGAAACAAACATCAATCAATGACTCAATTATTGTATGATAGTCAAGCCACTTTAGCTAAAGCATACAATGAAATGTATAATGGTAAGTCTAGACATGACTCTAAGACATAATTATATCATGAAATTAATCGAAGATGGAATAATTTCACTTATATGAAGTCAAATTAGAATTAGGATTATCCATTCATTAAACCATAATAAGGAAATTAGTATGGACAACTAGCAGGTTGGGGTTAAAAATTCATAATTAAATATACCAATGATGTTAACCCTACCTGACTATACTAACATTATACTTTGGGTTCAAAGGATAATAAGAGGTTATTCGATAAATTGATAGATTTAGCACTTAATTATTCTTTTAAACCCTATCCTAGATTACAATTGCTGGTTGTCACAAATATGAGGGTTGGGTTTCTATAACTCTTAATAAAGTTCAAATTGGTGGATCAAGTATCTTTAAAAGTGAGAAATATACTGCAAGAACGTTATTTATATAAACTTCAAAGTGGTGTCGCCTCAATAGAGAGTAGGACAGGTGCAATACCATAATAGAGCTAAACAAGATTGTATGAAACTTGGAACACTTGATGCTTGTATGTGTGATTTCATCAGTATCAACATAAAGAACAATAGGTTCAAAGATTTCATACCTAGAATTTCGATGATTATTTTGTGAGATATGCACTAAGATTGGATCTAAATGGAAAGATATCCATACTCTTTGTATAAGTATTGTTAAAGTTGAGTTTGTACTCATTTTATATTTGAACAAGTGAGGGATTGATGGATATTGTTCATATTAACAATGAAGAGTGATTTCAAGAGTGATGGAACTTACTAACCATGAGAAAACAAGTAAAAACAAAACACGAACAAAAAATATGGTGGACAGACAATCACCTATCCTAGAGTTTAAATTACAAAGACTAATTATGAGAACCAGCAATCGTTTTGAAGGAATTTCACACATTTTTTGGCTTGATTTTTGCACTTTTTCATGCATGGAGGTTGTCATATTACATATATGGATTTTTTCATGTTGAAGAACATATCTTTAACATCATATTCATCTCACTTTTATCTTAATCAAAAAATCAAACCAAGTATCTATATATTGTTCTTAAGTTCATCTTCCAAGTTTTGTTTTGCTTGATTCAAATTTAGATTAAGACTTTGATTACTCCTACAAAATATTTGCATTTTAAAGCCTTTAAGCACTTATCCCGATGACAGCAAATATCATTTGAGGATAATAGTTCATAATCGTGTTCAAACTTTCCTTTTTGGTGAAATATCATGTTGCTAGTTTTTTCATAGTTTCTTATTCTTCATCAACATCTACCAACGAAACGAACAAGACAATTAAATACAACTAGAGGGTTCATTAATAATAGATCTCAATCTGACAAGCTGGATGAGATTGTGCTCAACATGTTGCCAGAGGTCATTTTTTCAGTAGGTGAAGCATGACCATTATTTGTCTACAATGTAGGAAAAGTTAGTCCAGAATAAATTAACAAAGAAAATAAGGCCCTGTTTAATTGTTGAAAATTTTCCATGGAAAATGGAAAATCAAATCCATTTTCCATCTTTTGGCTATTTGATGCCCTTTTTTTTCCCCCAAGCATTTTCTTGGTTGTCTTGGGAAGTATCAATTTTCCAGGTTTTCCTTTCCAGGCCACTGTAGCGATTTTTTATTTTTTTGGTTGGCAATTGAAACAAATTTTAAGAATTATTATAAAAAAAAATATTTTCCTTTAATTGACAATTTTTATGTAAAATAAAGCCAAACGAATATCAAAAGATAGATGATGATGATGATGATGATTATTATTATTATTATTATTATTATTATTTATTGTTAATTTTTTTTGTTGGTAATGGAGACAAATTTCATTCCTAATACCAGTAATTTTCATTCTTTTAATTGACAATTTTCATGTAAAACAAAGCCAAACGAACAACAAAACATATTTTTATGAGTAGTGATATAAGTACAAGAAGTCATTACAGGAGCACTATAGATTTTCAAAATTTGATGACGTGGCACACTTAAAAAAAACACATAAACAAGAAAACAAAAAACGTGGGAAGGCACAGCATTTCAGCCCACCATTTCTCCCAAAATTGGCATCGACTCCCATCACTGATGACTCACCCGTGTCCGACCAAAATTCCGAGTGAAGTGACCGGCGCATCTCCGAGGATTTTCCGATGCCATTCTCATCAAGAACTCCAAAATCTTTAGTCACCCAAAATGGCAGACAAAGGTATTGTTTCATCTTCTTTGTTGGGTTGTCAATGTGTCCAAAATCTGCAGTCACCCATCCCTCTTTCCCTTTACCCAGAAAATAATCCCTTTTTATTTCTCGTTTCATTCTTGCATCTTCGTTGATTTCGAGTTTTTCTCCAGCACAAAATATAAATGTTGCTTACATAAATTCTTCCCGTTTGTGCATTTTCCTTGTGTTGGTTGCTATTTTGCTTTATTGGGTGGGTAAGCAATTAAGTGGGCAGCAATGGAGGAGGAGTTTTCCCTGGTTTATATTGAGTTTTAAATAACTACCGGGGCAGCAATTAAGGGTTGCGTCATTTTAAGGAGTTTTCCCTGCTTTATGTTGTATCAAACATGGCTAAATAAGAAATACTAGGGAAAAAATTGAAAGATAAGAAGATACCAAACGTAACTTACCAAGCGTAATCTGCCATAGTCAAAATCATCTTGAAGTCTTTAACAGTAATAATTTTTGAGGCATGGAGAAAGGACTCGAGAACTGATAATTTCACTCGTTGAGTAAATGACAGTTGTATCCTTGTTGAGTGCGGTCATCTTCAGTCTACTGTTCGACTCCCTAAAGGCTAAGTGAGTAAAAAACTACAAGCTAGAGTGTCTATAAGATTAGAAAAAAATAACTTATGGAATAGAAAGTATGAGGAAAGACATTTCCAGTTCTTGTAAAATAAGAGCAATTAAAAAAAAAAACAAATCTAAAAGTGAGTTCTAAATTTTAGAAATTTTAGCTTTCTGCTAAATTAAAATTCGTGCTGAAGTTTTTTTATTCTTTCCCTACTAATTCATATTCCCATAAAATTTCATGGTTAAAGATCATGAAGATCACACTAAATTAACCTCTTTCAATGGTTTAATCATATAGAGAAACCACCTGGGTTTTCAATTTTTTTTGGTTCACAGTCTAATTTGAAAAATGAAGTGTCTCAAATATTGGAATTAAAATTAAATTGAGTAGAATGAGCTTTGATTCGATATTCATTTGGCTATACATGATATTGCAATTTTGATTCATTTGGCCTTTGTTTTGAGTATCCCGTTCGACCTCAAAACACTTTCGATATCCGTGTTTACATGAAGGACATCGGCGCTTTGTTTGGCATTCTCCAAAGTAGTGAGTATTGCTTCTACAACTATGACAAACTCCTAAATTCCTTTCTCTCATTGTAGTCAATCCAAGCTGCAAAAACAAGTAAAGAAAGATGAATTCATCTCAATTACAAAATCCCACATCAACTAATAAACTGTATTCAATCTCAATTGCCAACATTAACATAATACCAATGTAAAAATTAAGCACTATAGGGAGGAGTAACGCGAAAGCTTAGAAAAGATAATCGGAAGGAAAGCATTGAGTTAATATTACCATATTTCCATATTTATCATCCCTCATCAGTCTTCACTCTAGCTATCCAAGAACTCGCTCTTTCTTGTATTCTCCTTTTTCCTTTTTTGACTAGATTCATTTCAACATTTGATGAAACACTTAATGCCGTGTTCCCATTACACTTAAATAAACTACTGACAAAATCTCATATGCAAGGCATTACCACAAGATTCACATCAATAACAGAAGGGGGAAAGAAATACAGTTTCCCACACCAAAACCAGGCATTACCAGCCACATGAGCTTACGAGAATTTTCATAATTGAAACTTTCAGAACCAAAATGAACGTGTACTAAAAAAATTTATGTCGAAATCCATGTAGCATTTTCATAATTGAAACTTTCAGAACCAAAACGAAGGCGTACTAAAAAAATTTATTTCGAAATCCATGTACAATACCAAAAACCCATGTACAATACCAGAAACAAAACTTCTTAGCGTGGCAATGGCCGGGGGCGACTGCGACTGCGGCTTCGAAGATGGAGCTAAATACGGCGTTGATTTTCATGTTCGCTGGCAGATTACGCTTCACGTAGCGATAGGAACAGTGGTCTAGGTGAATGGAGAAGAAATTTCGTGGGTGATTTGAAAGAAATGGGGAAGAGATTTCCTTGGATGATTTGGGGGAAATGGAAGAGACAATGGATTTGGGGGAAATGGGAAAACACTTCAAATATACCGGGGTAATGTTATTGCGGGTTTTTTTTTTTATTTTTTTTATTGTTAAGTATTGATGACGTCATTCCATTTTCGAAATTCTGTACGCATTCTGTGATAACTTGCCTGTACTTGTATCATTTTTCTATTTTTATTTCAACATTTTTCCACGTGAAAGATTATACCAATCAAAAATAATAATTTATAATTTTCAGGAAAAAAATTTCTAGGTAATTCAATTCCCTAGAATTCGTTTTCTTTCTACCCAAATTGCATCTTTGCAATCAAACGAACCCTAATGGTATTCAACGCCAACACTATGGCGTGAGCCCATATACTTGGCCTTGATATAATAAAGTAGTCATTTGGCTCTGTAAAAAATGTGGAATATAAAAATATGTACTGCTTGGATCTAACTGCCATTACCCTCAACACAAAGCTTAACTCTGAAAAACAATGACCATTTTATCAGTTTGTTAAATGAGTCCGACTTCTGCAACACCTATCGTGCACCTTATGCACTCCATAGATATGAAAAAAAAAATTCCTAATCAAACCTTGTTGCTTGGCTATCGCATGCTTTCGTTGTGCCTATAAATCAATACAATGATGGACTCGTGTAATCTTTTTTCTAGTAACATATTTTCCCAACAAAAGTATCATGAATATTAGCCAATGACCTCTTCAATGACATTATAGAGATTGGGCTGGCTCTAGTACCAATTTAATGCATTCGAAAAATGTTAAAAATAAGAAACACAAATCCAATCTAGTTTATTTATGTAAAATACAAAGATGGATTGATCAATTGGGAAAATTGTACCAATTTTAGGAACCTATCAAAAAATAGTTGAGCTTAAACCAAACTACAAATTGATCTGCTGAATGTGTAGCGTCTTATCTTGGAAAGCTCAAGCTTGTTATCGATGTTGGTAAACTTTTAGGAAGAAATCAGATTCGAGTTAAAGATGTTATTTGTAAATATAAAGGGTCATTATGGTACGTAACAAGATTATTGATGGAGGATTTTTGTAGAAAGAAAACGGGAGATAGGGAGACTCTATCACTTCGTGGGGGACTACTACTAGCGAAATTCCACAACCTATTATATCTATAGCTAAATGTGATGCTATCAAGCTTGTACACTGTTAATTCTAATTTATAATTAGCAATTTCCAAATTTATAATTGGCAATTTTCTTAGTCAATATCAAGTCATAATTGAATTGTATTATGAGTTTATCGAGTTGTAATAGAGTCAAAGTAGGAGTTATTGAGTCTTAGTTATAGTAAAAATAGTTAGGATTGATATAGTCCAAAAAGATGTCAAGGAAATACAAGAAGAAGATCAAGACTTGAACTTCAAGAAGTAAAGCAAGAAAGGACTCAGCACTGATCGCTCAATGGCCATCCTGTTGGCGCTCGAGTGCTCAAAATAGGAGTCATCACTGGCTTGGTGTGAGCCTAGCACTCAAGCAATGGCAACGTCAAGGAAGAATCCTGATTTGAATTCCTTTTCACCCTACATACTATCCATTATAAATATAAGGCCCTATGAACGTTTCAAGTTGTGTTGAATCATTATATCACACTAGAGATCATATAATTCTTAGATTCAACACAAGATAAAAATATTTATATATTCATATATTGATCCATCTTCGGTAGAGCCTTGTTATAAGTGAAGAAGTATCCTTTGAAAGCCATATCCATATTCCAATATCTCTTTCTTAATATTGCAGATCAAAGCATGGAAATTTTTTTAATCAAATACCAAATTAAAGCCCTACCTTCACCAATTAGCTTTCAGAGTTCTGAATTTTTGGGAAGAGGCATGAAAGTTTAAGAATAGCTAATTAAGAGGGTGGTGAATTGGTTATTTAAAACTGTTTCAAAAAAAATTGCAATCTCAAACAAATAAATTAAATGCACAAGTAAGAAAGTAATAAGTAAAAGGGAAGAGAATGCACAAACGATATAGTTATGGAGGTTCGATCCAATCAACGATCTATGTCCCCGTTATCAAGCTTTTCATCATGAGTAAGGCTTTTTTCACTATGTTTGATTGACTTATGGCGCAATTCAACCCTTACAATACTTCTGATGACTTACAAATAAGGAGTACCAATTTTACAGCGTTGAGCTTTACAGGACCTCAACATGACCCATAGTTCAATCAAGAGTAAATTTTACAAAAGAAATCTTCTCTCACACTAAAGATATATTCAAAGTTGAGTGCAAAGGGAGAAGTAAGCTAACACTTTAATGAATAGCAAGAATAAAGCTCAAGTATTAGGTTTGAAAAACTTTGATAATGAAATGATTTTCAAAAGTAAATTCAATCAAAAGTTTTTCAAAAGTAAATGAATTGATAAAGATAAATAAAGAGTAGAGAATGAAAGTTAAAGCTGAAAAGTATCTTAATTTAATGCTCTTAGAAGTGTTGAAATGAATGAAAGAAGTGAGGGTATTTATAGAGTTCAAAACATCAAAAAATCTGTATTTGCAGATGATTCGTCCGGTAGACTGCCTTTTGTCCGGAAGACCAATATAGCCATTTGTACAGTAAAAATCATAGGTCAAAACGATCAAATTTTGGACCTTTGGAGGGTCCAGTTGACCGCATCTCACGGTCGGTCAATCGTTCCAATCGACCACCTCTCTGGACGGTTGACTGCCCTGGCTGCACGGTTATGATTTGAGAGTTTTGAAGTGCATGGACTTTTAGAAAATATTTTTAACAAACTTTTCATGATAAAAATGTTTTTAAAGTCCAATTTTATTTTTAAAATTCATTTTTATATTTGATTAAAACATTGCATTCGAATAACTTTTAGTACACAAAAATTGTTTTTAATGCATAGAAAGATTTCGAGCTTAACTATTCGTTATCAAATATCAAAATATTAGTACCTTTACATTTTGCCTAAGAAATCAAGTTTTTGCTCCGAAGTTTGCCTCTTACACTCTTGTCTTGATCTTTCTTTGATGTTGTCTCTCATGCTCATGCTCATGCTCATGCTCGTGCTCGTGCTCGTGATCTTGATCTTTCTTGGTATTTATTTTTTAAGTTTTTCTCGAATGATTTGACTTGAATGCTTAGCTTCCACTTTGATCTTCATTTCAAGTCAATGCTTGATTGATTTTAACATTGAACTATCATCACTCAAAAGAAATTGTTAGAAACAATATTAATCTTGTTTGTTATGATCAAAACATTGAGGATGAAATCGACCATATGTCAGCAAGGCACTTGGAGTTTTGAAGCTAAAAAATGAGGTTCGTTCTTGTTGATTCACACAAAGAGAAAAATAGCTTAGAGTTCTGAGAAGTGTGGGTGTGAACAATCAAAGGAGGTTCTTGGTGATTTACAATTTAGGTGGTCAGAGTCAGCTAAGATTTAGCACTGTCTGGACTAATTGTGTGTTAACTTTTCTGGTGGGTTTTACTGGCAAGTTTACACGAAGGTTTTTTTTATCCGGTTAGGGATTTTCTATTATCATATTTGGTGTTATTTGGTTTTATTGTTTTTGATCTAAATGTTTATGTTTGTTTAAACATAGGAATTGATTGAATTAATCAACTTAATCATCTTAAAACAATTAGTAACCGTTACTTTTGATTGGTTTAATACCATATCTGGGTCTAAGCTATTTGATAAATTTAAACTTTCATGCACAATCTTAACTCATATTTTAACCTTTCTACTAAATGTCCCATTTTCTCTTTGATATTGTAGCTTCGTTTGGCATCATAAACTGTGGCCTTTTCTACTTCGTTCACAAAAAATACAAACAAGTTGGCCTATACACTTGTGTCTTTTGCTACAATCTTCTCAGTTCCTATGGACTTAGTTGATCATATTCTTCATTTTATTTCCCAGACGTACTTGGGGACATTATGAAATAAAAGATATTTGTTGGTGTTCAAAAACAAAGAAATAAAAACCTTCATGATACGCTAAATTCTCGCAAGTGTATGATTTCGTAATCAAATCATAAGAATAGCACTAACAAAAAAATTTGTCCAACGAAAAATTACATTCGTCACTAAAGGTTATTTTGTGGTCGTTGACTGATTACTAATGCACTATTGGTGAAAGTATTCAGCAAACAATATAGTGTGATTGATATAACACCCAACGACCAAAATGTGGTCACTAAAGGGTTTGATTTTGGTGGATGATAAAAGTGAAATATTGGTTCATTGACTGTCGTATACATCTTTAGCAACCAATACACTTGGTCTCTAAATATATAACATCAAGCGACTAGACTATGGTCACTGAAAGGAATTATTTTGGCAGATAATAATAGATAAAAATTGGCTGATTTACATACGGTGGCTGACCAAAAAATACGAGGGATACATATTACCAAATATTCTAGTGACCATTTGAAATCGGTCGCTGAATTGTCACATCAGTGACGATGGCATGGTCGCTGAAGGCAGCTCATATCTAGCGGCCACATTGAGATGTAACTAAAATACACTAAAAAATATGTGCGATAAATATGTTCCACAAACCATTTGAAATTGGTTGCTAAATCTTCACACTAGCGACAATGGCATGATCACTGAAACAGATAAAAAAAAAAAATAATAATAATAATACTCGTGATACATCCTGCCAAATGTTCTAACAATCAGCTAAAAATTGGTTGCTCAATTGTCACACTAGCAATCGCGGAAAGGTTGTTTGAAGAGCATAACAAAATTAGGCAATTTTTAACATGCCAAAGCCTCTGCCAACCAATATTTGGTCAGTGATCTGTCTTATAGCAATCACTTTTGATTGGTCGCTAAATCTTTCGTCGTTGGAGTCCATTTTTATGTTGTGCGATTGGAGTATCCTACTCATGAGAACTAAGTATTTAATCTAGTTTTCAATTAAACCTAACTTTAAACGAATAACAAGGTTTCAAAAGAGTTCTAACTAATCTGACTAATTAATGTATAGCGTTAGGAAACCAGTCAATTGATAAACGCTTATAAGACTTTGAATCCCTTTACATTATCAATTCTTCATTAGTTAACAACATATGTTTAGAAATGAAGATCAATGTTCCTAATTCGTTTAATGATCTCTCTGTAGTAGATCTTCATATATCACCTTCCTAAGCTTTTATGAAAGATACAAACATAAAATAATGCAAACCACAAAAGCATTTGAAATGATTGTGCAAAATATGATGGTATATCTTTATCTCCTATTGAACTTTACTACGATTGCTACTACTTGTCAAATTTCCATTCATTTTCTCGAATTTCAATATAAATCACAAACGATTCAATTAGTGATCAAGTAATTCAAAAAATATTGACACTACTAACAATCATTCAAAATTGAACACGTACTAAATGTCTAGGACCCTAAATTTAATATCAAAATATAGGAATAAATATTATTTTAACATCTATATAATTAGCAAACCATTATATTAATTACAAAAATACAATTTAAATTGATACATCATCCGAATCAATGTTTCAAAAGAAGATTGAAAAAGAAATCTTGAAATTTTTTAATCTTTTCAACGGTTTCTTGATCAATTTATTTGATCTCTCTTCTTCCTTTTCATCCAAAAAATGGATGTATGAAATTATACGGATACGGGTTTTGTAACAAAAGTTTCCCCAAAGTTGAATGAATGTGGATTTTATGATCAGAAGCTTCATATGTGGGCTTCTTCTTTGAAATTTTTTATGAAATTTGTATCCAAAGAGCCTTGTCGTGAGTGATACAAGTCTATTGAATCCCCAAAAGCCTCAAGCTTTCTAATAACTCTTGATACTTATAAATTTCTTCTGAATGCTCTATTAATTCTTTTAGTTGACGATATGAACTTCAATTAATCTTCAGCTTTCTCTAATTGAACCTCAATTTAACTCAAAATTGCTTTTCACGCAGATGCAAGTGTGGATTTTACTCAGAACTAATCATATTTGCACTAAACTAATAATATATTTGCTTTATTTGGTAATATATAAACAAATTTAGAAGTCCGAATAAGAACATAAACTTCACTTACTCTTCTAATCATAGACAAACTTTAAGAAAACTAATATAAACTAATCTCCACCTAATCTTAATATGAAAATAAATTAAATTGAGAATAAATAAAATAACATTTGAAGATAAAAAGTATCAATCTGACCACCTACATTAGAGGTTAATTCCACATGAAATAGTGCTATAATTCATCTAAATTCAACAATATTGATTGGGACAAGACAACCCCGTACATAATAATGGTTTACTAAATCAATGGATTTGAGCACTTGATTCACAAAATTGTATTTGTTGATTAACTCAAGTGTCGTAAAACAACAGACAAACATGACTCTTATTTACTACAACTTTAAACATGTTTGGTACAGGGGTTTTCCATAGATAATGTTTATCTACTAGAAGGTGCCTTTCTTCGATAGCTTCAAGAATAAGTAATCTGGATTTGGAGAATGGCAGCCAATATTGAAATTGATTCGAGGAATTTCGTATATAGGTGGTCGTATTCTAAACGGATCACTTGAAAATATTTTACATTAATATAAAAATGTTATTTCTTTTACTTATTGCATTGATTATGCATGTTTAGGATTGAATTTACAGCTTAACATCTTATTGCCAAATAATCAACTGTTATTTAAGGTGTCTAGTAAATTTTGAAAAACTGATAACGTAAGAATGACAACAAATTTTGAAAAACAGGAAAATAGTAATTTCTAAAAAAAAAAAAAAAAAGTTCTTCACATGTGAGCGTGTTTTGGTTTTCTTTTGAAGATTAATAAACCAATTGAATTCATTCGCTGAACCACCTTATCTTAGCAAGGTTCTATAGTCGCAAGGAGTGGTGAAGTGGCAAGGTCAAATAACAAGATTTACAATGTAGGTATAGTACAATTTTTCATTTATTTTAAATATTATTTAAGTTATTCTAAGACCATTTCTTAAGTATTTTAACTATACCATTAACAATTATTCCTTTTTTCGTAATTAACTATTTAGCCTTTTTCTAAAAAATAAATAAAGGCACCCGCTTGGGCATACTTGTTGCTACCTAAGCTCATGTTAACCTGTCAAATATAAAGTTGACTGCCTTTTTTAGTCCTCTATATGCGAGATTTTTTCCTCAAGCATGCAACTTAGGACATATCTATCCCTGCTGTTTAGAACATCTCATGTTTAATCTTTAAAAAATTTTGGACGATAATAAAAGTAGGGAAATATATGAAATTGACCCAAATAGGAGAGGCCATTTTCCAAAATGACCCTTAACTTTTCTAAACATTTGAAACAACCTAAAATACCCTTAAACAAATATTAAAAGCAACGTACTTCATAATAAAATCTTCTATTTAAATCCTTAAAAAATTAACAAGTAATTTTTCTAAAAATTTGAAAAAATTATTAATGAATAATTATAAAATGGAAAAACCTAAATATAAGAGAGGACCATATAATATAAAAAATGTTGTTAAAAATAAAAAAGAAATTAAGTTTGAAAAAGAAATTGATAAGATAGGATATCAAGAACAATTATATGCATCACAAGAAATATTAAAATGTTTCAAAGAAAACTTATTAGAAAATTTTGCTAAAGAAATTGTACGATCAATAATCATAAAAGATATACAAGATATCATAGATAAATTAGAAAAAAGAAATAAAAATATCTCAAAATACGATATACCCTTTAGAACAGACATAGATATGATAACAGATATTGATATTATAAATTCTCAGACATTACTAGACTTTGAAGAATTACTTAAAAATTTATGAGAAGACCAATAAAAAATAGATTACCACAAGCATATAAAAAATTAGTTTTTAACCTTACATTAAGAATTTATATACGCTTAATAACAAATAAATTAACTAAAACAAAAATAAAAGAATTTTTAGAATATTAGAATATTAGATTTGTGATTATTAGATTATTAGATTTTTGTTCGCTCATAGTAGCACCCATCCCATTGGTATCAGAGCCAAAGAGATCATAAGAAAGTATATAAAAATAAATTACCTAAAAGATATTGAAAATAAATAAAATTTATGATTTTAGAAATTATTGAAACTTATAAA
>NW_019267788.1:644391-746930 GCF_002742605.1 Olea europaea var. sylvestris
ATAGAGAAATATTTGAATCATCATAAAAATATAATGGAAGAAACTAAAAAAAATTTAGAAAGAAAGTTAAGAATAATAAGATTAATAAATAATAAAATTTTTGATGAATTATTAATACCTAGAGATATAATTAAAACTCAAGAAAAACAAATATTAAAATTAAAACAAGAAAGGTTTAAAGAAAAAGCAAGGTATTATGAAAAATTAAAAGAGCTAACAAATATTGAAGTTATAAAACAAAAATATGATAAAATGATAAAAGATTGTAAAAATGTTGAGTGTATAGCATTTTATTATTGTCAATAAAAAAATCGATAAAATATCAATTAGTGAACATATGGAAGAATTAAAACATTTAAAAAGAACATTAATAAATGATGTACAAGAAATAAAGAATGAAATAAAAGAAGCAAGAAATGATATAAATATATTGAAACTTGTAGTCAGAAAATTAAAAGAAAATGAAGAAAAAAATAATAGAATAGATAAAAAATTTATAGAAAAAGAAATAACCAGAATAGGGAAAAACATATTGAAAGAAAAAATATAATAATAGAAACAGGAAGTATGGATGATGAGTTTAGAAAAAATATATTACCTAAAATATTAGAAGAAGAGGAATCTAGAGAAAAAATGTTAGGTAAACAAAAAATTGAAGAAAATCAAGACAAAGAAAATGAATGAAGAATTAGATCTACTTATAAATAATTTTGATCATTTAAGTTTAAAAAGTATAGATGATGAATATCAAATCTTAATGAATACTGAAGGAGGACCTAATCCCGTAGGAACCTCTAAACAAGAATCAATAGATCCAGATAAAAGTTATGCTCCAATGTATAATAAACCATATAGACAATTTTATGATAAAATAAGAGAAAAACAACCGTCTAAAGGAAATAAATATATTAATAGATTTTATTTAAATAATAATTATGATAAACCCATTAACCATGGAGGAACAAAATTAGACTTAGATTGCAAAATAGACACTAAGAAAGCCTTAATAACTTGGGTAGACTCAATGATATTATTCTCTTTATATAATAAAGATGATACATGGAAAAATACTGAAAGGAGAATAGATTTTTTAATTGCATCTTTTGAAGGAAATGTTAGAAATTGATGGGAAGGAATTAGTAGTGATACAAAATTATTAATAAAAAGAAATGTACAAATAGAAATAATAAAGTCAGATAAACTAGGAATAGAAAGATTAGTAGAATATATTGTAAATGAATTTTTAGGAGAAAATTGGTTAAGAAATTATGAAGAAGAAGCAATACGAGAAAAAGATAATGCAAGAGTTAAGTTAATTAATTTAACAAATTGTGATATGTGTAAAATTAAAGAATATACTTGTGAATTCAAGGAATACTATTATACTCAATTTTATAATAATGAAAATCAAGAAATATATCAAGATATGTATTATAATAAATTATCAGGTTCATGGGGAATATATTTTAAAATAGAATTTGAAAAATATATTAAAAAAATATAGGAATACCTAGAACATTAGGATCAAGAATAAAATTCTTGTTTGAAAGACTTGCATATATATGTCAATAAAGACAATTATTGGAAAAATCAGGAAAATTAACTAGAATATGTTGTGAAAATATGGAAAAACCTACAAGATGGGGATGTAATTCTGAAAAAAGAAATAAAAGAAAATATAAAAACAGAAAGTTTAAAAAATACAGAAACTTTAAGAAAAAATACATAAAACCTGGAAGGAAATATTATAAAAAGAAAAATAATATACAGAAAAATAAACTTTATAAGAAAGATAAAAAAAACAATGTAAGTGTTGAAATTGTGGAGAAATAGACTATATAAGTCCTGACTGTACAAAGAAAAAAGTGAAAATATTACAAAATGATTATTTTGAAATAGAAAGTGAATTAAGTGAAATATCTGATATTGAACATTATAATAATCAGGAAGTATTTATAAGTGAAGCAGATTCAAAAGATTATGGATCAGAATTTGAATAGAGAAATTGAAGAAATAGAAAATAATAACATAGAAATCCAAGAATATGAGGGAATAAACGGTTATGAATTAAAAGTAACTTTTGATAATAATAATTTTAAGAAAATACAAAAGTTATTCTTCAATTTGAAAATAGGAAAATGGGAAATTCTAGATAAAATATGGAGAACAGAAATAATAGCAATAAATAAATATCATAAGATTGAAAAAAACTATAGATGTTATGACTACTCAAGGAACACATAAAATAAACCTTTTAACAAAAGATACAATATCAGAATTATTATCAAAAATAAGTAAAAAACATACTGAAAAGATCCAATATGTTTATTTAGCAGGAATACAAATAATGTTTAAATCCTTATTTAGGGAAGGAATAGATTCACTATTAATTGTAAGTTTACATGATGGAAAAATTATAAATCTGGAAGATGGTCATTTAGGAACTATAGAAGGAAATTTAGCATATCAAAAGTTAATATTTACTTGTTACCCAAAATATTCTGTCTCACTGAAAGATAAAAACTTTAATGAAATCTTAGGATTACATTTCAAATTACATAAAAATGATATAATGGAACCAGGAGATCAAATTATGACTATGGAATATAGGGCATTATACACATTTAATAATTCTAATTATGGGAATATTTATTCTAATAAACCATATATAGAAATTCATAAGGAATGTAAGGATATTAGTAAAATAGTGGAACCAAACAAACAAATAAATCTTATCCCAGAAGAATATGAATTTAATATAACTAAAAATAAGCCTGAAATAACAGAGTTAAGAGAAGAAGAAGAAGATTATAAAATAACAATTCATAATGGAAGGTTGATAAAGAAATCAAAAAGTCTTAGACTACCTAATAAAAAAGAATATTTAGAAGAAACTAGTGGTATAAAAGAAATAAAACCTCATGGAAATATGAAAATAGAAGGAAAATATTTCAATGGTAGAAGGTATATAAAAGGACTAAATATATTGATAGATACAGGAACTGGTGAATGTCATATGGCTGCAAATAAAAATGAAGGATTGATGACTTAGAAGATAGAACCATATGAATACGAGAATTTTGATGGACAACTATATATTATAGAATTAAAGGTAAATGTACCAATAAAAATAGGTGGGATTGATCTATTAGTATCATGTTATTTGGATGAAAGTATGGATATTGAACATCATATATTATTAGGAATGAGTTTTTTAAATGGATTAGAAGATTATAGTCTAAAAAAGAGAAGGATTATATATAACTCATAAAGGACAAACTACATTATGTAAAATAGGAAGTGGATGAATAATCAAATAAGTTTTCCATTAGCAGTTTATATACAAGTTACCATAGTAGAAACAAATATAACAACTTGTGCCTTAATTGATACAGGAAGTGATATAACAATTTTTAAAAATTTCTTAATAAAGTCATGGAGTAAAAACAGTAAAATAAAAATAACAGGAGTGACTGGAGAAAGTACTTAAATAATTGATAGTGCTGAAAAAGTTAATATAATACTTGGTAGTAAACAAATTATAATAAATAAAGTATATAATTATAATAGTTTAGAATGTGATATATTATTAGGAAATGATTTTATCCAACAATTTCAATATTATAAACAAAATAATTACATTGTAATGTTACAAACACCTTGTGCACATCCATTAAAAATACCAAGAGAGTTTAGACACTACAAAGTTCAGCCAATCCAGCGTGGTGATAAATGGGAAAAACGACCAATAGTACAAGATGAACTAAAAAATAAAAAAACTATCATATAAAAAGATCCTAAAAACAGAAATAGAGATAAGTATGGAAAAAATCATAGAACAATTAGAAAAAATTTATGGAGAAAACTCATTATTATTTTGAAAACCATATCATCCTAAACCTAAAATAGAATTAACAGAAAATGTTATAATAAGAGTTAGACCAATGATGTATACCTTACAGGATATGCAAGAATTTAAAATTCACATAAAAGAACTATTAGAATAAAAGCTAATTAGACCCAGTAATGGACCTCATAGTAGTCCAACTTTTATGGTTATGAAACATTCTGAGCAGATTAGAGGAAAAACTAGAATGGTAATAAACTATAAGGAATTAAATAAATATACTAAATTTGATGGTTACTTTTTACCAAATAAAGAAGTCCTAATAAATCTTGCAAAAGGAAAACAATATTATTCCAAATTTGATTGTAAATCAGGATTTTGGCAAATAACAATGGAAAAAGACAGTATACAATATACAACTTTTAGTACACCTCAAGAAAAATATGAATGGTTAGTTATGTCATTTGGTTTAAAAAATGCACCACAAATATTTCAAAGAAAAATGGATAATATATTCAAAAAGTATAGTGATTTTTTTATCGTTTATATAGATGATATATTAATATGCTCTAATGCAAAAAGAAAGGAATTGTACTTTCTAAAAAGAAATCTATAATTGAGAAACAAGAAATATATTTTCTGGGATTATCAATAGATAGAAAAAGAATAAAATTACAAACTCATATATCTAAAAAGATAGAAAACTTTCTAGATGAATTAAAATCCAAAGAACAAATACAAAATTTTTTAGGATGTCTAAAGTATGCTGAAGGATTTATTGAAAATCTCTCAAAAAAGAGACATAAGATAGAAGTTCTACTTAGAAAAACAAATACTAAAGGTTGGAATAAAGAACATATTGAAATTGTTAAAGCATTAAAAGAAGAATGTAAAAATTTACCAAAACTAAGATTACCAGATGAAAAAGATAATTTAATTGTTAATACTGATGCCTCGGATAAATATTGGGCAGCTATATTAAAAACAGATTTAAATGAAATATACAGCTATTCAAGTGGAACTTTTAACCAAGCAGAAATAAATTATACTACTCATGAAAAAGAATTGTTAGTAATTATTAGAGGAATAAAAAAGTTTTCATTATTCCTTTTATCTAAAAAATTTATTGTTGAAACTGATAATTCTCAAGTTGTAGGACTTATTAGAAATAAGTTACCTATGGAACCTCAATATAGAAGGTTACACAGATGGCAAGCATATTTATCATTCTACAATTTTGATATTGTTCATATTAAAGGAATAAATAATTATCTTACAGATTTTTGAGCAGGAATATCGAATTCGGAGATGGATAATATCAAAAATTCATTAATAGACGTCAACAGATGAATAAAATTCCTCATGGAAGAATCAGAAGATATGAAAATTGGAATTGAGCAATCAGAGCAAATGGCAGAATCTATCCAACAAAATGTCAAATTGTTGGTGGAAATCTCTAATTCTCATTCCAAATATACCAAAGAATTGAATGACAGAATTGTTGATATTACTTCACAATTCGAGTCATTAAATACTAAACATGAAATACCAATTGATATAATCTCAAAAATACAAACAGGTACATAGCCAGGAAGCAGCGGTGGACCCAGCAATATCAAAAGAGACATAGCAAGTCCCCGGAAGGTGACTATAAAAAATGGCGATGAACATACAAGAGTAATCAGAATCAAAACTGATGAAGATGATGATACCCCTTTATCATCAAAAGAAGAAGAATATAGATCATTCGCCAAAATTGTTTATGAATTGGAAGAAAATGAATCATATTTTATTGTATCGGGAGATCATGTTTATCCCAGATTAATAATTACCAAAGATGCAGACCCTTTCATGGTCAAAATGGCAGCAGATTATGAATTTCTGGATTTGATCTATCTAGAAAAAGATTTAAAAGAAATTGAAAAATTTGATGATATATTCAGGGCAGAAGTTTCAAAATTTGCCCAAGGGAGATCAATTTATATCAAATTTTATTCAATAAGTCCCGAAGTTGATGGAAGGATATACTATCTTGCTGAACATATTATTACAATTGAATATGTTGGCCGAGATTTTCAAATTGAAGTTGCCCGAAATAATAAACCATTGCCTAAAATCAATAAATCATGGATAAAATCTCGAAGAGTTTTGGGGATGGAAGTTCTTTACAACATTGCAAAGAACTTATATGATAAAAAATTCAGATGCTTGTGCCAATATGAAGGATGGACACTCCTTACGAATAATGGAAAAGAAAAATCTACTATTTTAAAAGAATGCATCCAGAAATTTGATATTCATCAAATTAATGGAAGTCCGACAACAATCCAAGAATCATGCAGATTGAGGGAGTGCCCCACATGCAGACAAGATTAAAAGATTGATTCTTCAAGATAAAAGATGAATGGGGAAAAATAAAAGGGGACCTACTACTACTAAAGCATCTAGCCAGCTGCATATGGAGCCAAAAATAGAGAGGCAATAATAGAGGAAAAGATGCCCCTTTGATGAAAAAGCAAAAAACGCATGTGAAAATGTAGACCCCAGGAGGAAAAAAAATAGAAGGAATGTGAGCCTTTTTTCAAATTCTGATATATGCAATGATGTAATAAACCAATAATAGTAAGTTTGAGTCATGTATAAATAGAGGTCTTTGGGAGAGAATGGATCATCTCGAGTCAGAAACCATTCTCTTTCTTTAAACTTTGTTTAAAACCAGTTTTTCTGGAAACCCCTTTATACTACAATAGAAACCTTGTATAAATCATTATATAAATAAAATTTCAATCTTTTGATATCAAAAAAATATGAGTTTCTAAACTTCCTATCCCATAGATTCTTGACAGATTGAAGAAAATAATCTCTTTCTTACTTTAACAAAGAGAGATTTTTCTTTACTTAAGATCTTTATTTTTAATTCTAAGAAAAGATACAGTGAGGGCAAGAAGCTGAAATAGCAGAATTCCCATTGAGGCAAAAGGCCGTTTCAGGGAGTAATTTGCAGATTCAGAACCTGAAGGTCACTCGATTCTAAGAATACAGATTTAAGATCAAAAGTAAGGTAAAATTATTGTCTTTGTTAAATTTAGAAAGAATTCTTCTAATATCTTGAAAAAATCATAGGGATTATTACTTATCATGTTTGCAAAAACTTATCTATCATGTTATTATTATCATAAAGCTTGTAAGGAATTATCTATATGATGTCAGGCTATACAATTAGGGATTAGATAATCTGTTAGAAAGATTATTAGAAAAAATAAAAAATATTTTTTCTCAACTAGAAACTATGGATATATCGTTTAGGGAATATGATAATCTTAAAGAACTATATGACAATTATATTACAGATTATGCTAATTTATTAGATCAAAGGATCGAACTATATATTAAAATTCGAAATGAAAGAAATAGAAGAATTTTGGAACTATCCCAATAAATCAGGATATTTTGTGCAAAATATGACAAGCCATTTCATTAAGGGTATTATAGACATTTTGACAAGAATGAATAGTAATAGGCCATTTAGAAAAATCCCCCAAAAAGGTAAGCCTTTGTTTCATTTTAGGGTAAAATGTATTAAAGAATATTGATTTTTTAAAGAATGTTTAGTTAATAGTGAGGAAGGGTTTTTCAAATATTTGTATAATTATTTTATGGGAGAATGTTTTCAACGAAAAAATACATTCTTTAAAAAATGGTGTTCAAACAAGGGCTAAGTAAATAATGATAAATCTCACATTAGCTTATCAAATATATGGTTGATTGCCTTTTCTATTCCTTCGCCATATGAGAGGATTTTTCTATCAAGCCTCCCACTTTTGCCTATTCTTGCCATTTAGAACATTATATGTAGGAGACAAAATTAAAAACAAACGACTGTGTACCATCAAAACTTGAACTAGAAATATTTGTCTAATTAAATGAATATTTTGAATCGTCTCATATGAAAATTTAAGTTGTTTAAGAAGGAAGGCATTTATCCGTTTGAATTCGATTTTTCACCAAAATATTTTGACCCTTGATTTTCACAATCCATCTGAAGTTGACGTGGAGAATCTATACATTGAAGTGGTAACGTGCACAAAATTTCTAAGAGGTACATATTTTTAAAATAGGGATTTAGACATTGGAATCAACAATATTAAAGGGAACATGAGCAACAAACAAGCTAGTGTTTGGGGATCTAAGTACTTCAAGAATGCTTCTACTTGTTTTTTTGGCTAAAGATTACTTTTCAAGTTCAAATATTAACTTTAATCACACATTTCGTAGAACCTAAAAGTACTACCCATCTCAAAAAGAAACTTTAATTAAAAAAAAAAAATGAAACCTAAGAAGAGTCAATAACTCCATAATGTAGGTAATGCTAAGGATATAAGTTAGTATTTTGATTGGTGTGTAGTTTATAACAATTCAATTTGTTTATTATTAAATAAATGTTTGCTTATTTTTGAGTTAATTATTCATTGCATAATTGAGTAAGTGACTAAGGATCATTGATTGCATTGCGACAATATGAGTTACGTACTTGCTTTAAAGAGTGTGCAAGATATGACTCATATTTCAATCAAGAAAGATTTGTTGTAGGTGGCTTATAGAGTTTTACACTCTACATACTCTGTCTATTCAGTAATTAATTTGTCTTGACTGTGACGATTCTCCGTTTAGGTGCAATGACACTAATATAGTTATATGTGTATTATATTGGACCAAGTGTTAGAATAATTTATAGCAGATCATGCTAAATAAATTAGTCAAATGTGATTGTTTTATGGATTATCTAAATCAACTACAAGATAGTAATTGCTATTCGTGAAACTGAAATTCTTTGATATGTCAATAAAAAAGCTCAGTCAGTTCCGATTATCATATCAGTATGCTGAGGTTTGACAGTAATTGAGGTAGTGAACACGCATTTGCATTCAGAATTCATTACCTTGTTCAATAGGTAAATGAATCCACTAGAGTGTTTTCTTTAGAGAATAGTTTAAATTTGAGCTCGGTAATTGAGGATTCTCGAATCATTAATTATGGATTGTGTCACGAAGAATTTTTTTATAAAGATGCAAGAGTAGTAATTAAAGAGTTCAGTTTCTTGTTTGTAGTGAAAAAAGGAAAAATAATAACTACGTTAGGCTGACTCCGGTTGGCTTGACCCATTATAATTATTGTAAGTATTATATCCTAGGTCCAATCAATTTTGGATATAAATACTTTTGATATATAATTAATACAATTTAATGACAGATCTATTATTTAATTAATAGACAATTAAATAAATAATATAGTCCGTAGATTCAAATTTTCGTAATTTGTTAATTACAAGCAGTTGTAATTGTGAGATACAAATTACATTTGATTTAATCTTAAATCGTCTGTGGTCGTAAGTAATAACGAGATACTAATATCGTTATTACGAATGGACCATCACGTGTGACATTTCTTACATGTGAAGTAAGTAGTTGATCTCACAAGTTAAAGTGTGGTGACACTTAAATGAACACGTGGATGTTTTGTTATAGAACAAAATATTGGAGACTCGTCGAGATATTCCACATGGATAACTATCTGAATCTCAGTGATTAATCTCTAACGTTCGGTAGTGGAATTGGCCATTTGACTTGAGGTCGTCATAGTACCTTATACGAGGACGGTCATGTTTTGACGGTGTTGGATGTTGCTTTGCCAAGGGCTGCTAATACGATATTGTTCGGGTATGTTAATAATCATATGAAGGTTTTGAATGACCAATAGAGGATTCCTCACTCTTGGATAGTAAGAGATTATGATCTGCATTTCATTCAATTAAGTCGATAACGAAATCCTTGACCAAGGTGTACCGATAAGTTGAAAAGGAGTTTTCGACTTATATTGACTTAGTAGTGGAGTGAAAGATATGATCGATAATCGAGATTGACACACTTTCATATCTCGTAACTGATTGGATCATATTAACGAAGGGATTGTAGTTTCACGGTTAACGAACGAGTTTGGTTTTGTCATACCACATAACATTCCCCGTTACATGTATTGCCCTGACACAGCTAGATGTCAATCTGGGACGGCGAGTGTGAATTAGTGATAAATTAAAAGGGTGTTTTAATTTATTAATTTTGATTAGATAAAAATAATATTTCACGTCGTTAAGTATCGTGATCGAGAACCTGATGGGTCGCACATAAAAGAGAATTTGAAGATTGCAATTTGTCAATTAATTAATTTAACAATCGTTGGATAAATTAATTAATTGGGTTGGTTATTTATAAGCCCGAATTAATTAATTGGATTAATTAATTCACGAACCGAATTTAGTTAAATGAATTAATTAAATATTGGATTGAACCAAGCCAGGCCCGTCTGGGCTTATATAAATATGTGGCTAGGGTTTTCAAATTCAGATAATTTTTCTCATAATTATTCTTGTTAGCACAAGAGGAGAAAACCCTGGTAGCTGTAATTTTATTTTCTGTGTGGATCACCGTTGGAGGCTGGACAATTGGACAGTTGTGGGTGGCGAATCAAGATTGTTGGAACAAAAAGAAAAGCAAAAGGTTTGTAGAATTCTTCAAAGGTACAATCTTTATCACGATTTCTATCTAAACACAAAGGGATCCTCGATGGGAATCGAAATAATTTTAATTTTCCACTGTGCATGTATAAGTAGATTCCTAATAGTGGTATCAGAGCCTACTTTGTGTTTGTTAGAAGTTGTTTTGCATGTTGGAACAATTAAAAGTTGATTGTTCTTATTTTTCTTGTTTTAGAAATTAAGAAAAATAATTTTGCATATTCAAAATCAAATTTTGAAAATAAGAAAATAAAAAAATAAAAATATATTTGTGGTTCTGAACAGGGACGCCAACGATCGGCGCCCCGTGCTGGGGGTGCTGTAGTGGTGACTGTTGCCGTTGCTCGTTGTAGTCAAATTACTACTGCTACTACAACGACGGCCTGCTGCAGACGCTGCTGCCACAATGCAGTGCCGCTTGTGGAAGGAAGCTGTCACTGCTTCATGCCGCCGGAGGCCTTGGGGATTCTAATGCCGGTCAATGCCGACGTCTCTTAAGAAGGTGAAACGATTTTTGGGCGAGTTCTTTAGGGTTTTCAGATTTGTTGTTGGAGATGGGGGCTTGCTTTGTAATTTCTGAATTTCAAAGGGGCCGCCTACAATTAAAAGGGAGGATCAACTTGCAAACTTTAAATAAGGGTCATTTTGCAAGAAGTTAATATTGAGAACGTCGACTGCAATTATATAGTAAGGGTCAGTTTGTAAATTTTAAATGAAGGGGCTCCTATGCAATTTCAGTAGATAAGGGCCTTGTTAATAAATTTTAATTGGGTCAAATTGCAATTTCAAAAATGGTTTTGAATTTGAATTTTAAAATTGTATTAAAATTATATTTTTACTGGGTTCGACCTCTAATTTTAATTTTGACCCTAATTAAAAAAATTATTTAAAATTTATGACTTTAATATTGAAGTTAAAATCATTTTCGTTAAAATATGATTTTAACTTAAATATTAAACTTTGACCCTATATTGAATTTTATTTTATTTAGAAGTGTTATCCTAAATTAAAATATTAAGTCAATTTAAATTAAAGTTGGACTTTAATTTAATATTTAATTAAATTTTGATTTTAATTATTTATTCACCCAAATATATTCTTGTAATTAGAATTGGATTCTAATTTCACATTTAATTAAAATTTGATTTTAATTAAATTCAACCGCCTTAAATCTTGAAATTAGAGTTTAACTCTAATTTGATATTTAATTAAAATTTGATTTTAATTAAATTATCCTGCCCTATAATTGTTGAATTAGAGTTGGACTTTAATTAGGTATTTAATTAAAATTTGATTTTAATTAAATATAATTTTAATTAAATATGCCCGCTAATTAAATTAATTAATTAATATAATTAATTAATTATTTAATTGTTTTGATCCATTTGTCTAAAAGAGTTTAGATGACTTAATTGCTAAAAACTTGAAACTAGTTTGCATATAATATTAGATATTATATAGGTATACATTTATGTAATGAAAGTATTATTAGTGGATCTCGACCATATGGATGTGTTGAATGGTTAAGTTTTTATTCTTGTCGTTTTATAGGCCTGTGAGCTCTTAATTGTTTTGGGTCTGCAAGCCCGTTATTATTATGGGCCTGCGAGCTCTTAATCATTTTGGACCTGCAAGTCCGTTATTGTTATTATTATTACTATGGGTCTGCGAGTTCAATTTCATTTAGGCCCGCGTGCCAACTAGTATATGATACAGGTTGTAGCTGGACTAATTGAAGAAATAAGAAGAGGAGGAAACCATGGAGATGGTGCATTGATACTGTTCAATGCTATACCCCCTAGGAATTGACCAACTAGTCTTCCTTATGTCTCGGAAAGACTAGGTAGTAAAAGTCCATAATCGTCCACACTATTATATGAAAAATCAGGGTCCCAAATCGTCTCAACTTGTTGAGTACACTCAAGGTTGGTCCATTAGGGATATGTTTGACACTATGAAATATTTGATATTTCTGAATGACAGGTTTGACTTAACTAAAATTTATCTTTTGTTGAGTACACTCAAGGAGATAAATTTTAGAAGCATGTTAAGCTAACACATAAAATGTGTAAAAACAAAGAGTTGTCAGCTTAATGATCTGGAAATTGTATGGAGATACAATTGATAATAGTATCCACCCAAATGTTATATTAAGACTTGTTGAGTACATTCAAGGTCTTAATATAATAGATGGGATCCCAGCCAACTGGGAATCAAGTATGGACTCCATAAATTTATGTAAGAGGGTCATAAATTTTAATTAAACAGTGGGAGTATAATTAATTTAATAAAAGTCCATGTTAAATTAATTGATGCATTTTATATATTATTCTTTTCCTTTTCGTCATTTACATTTATATTGAATCCTGAGTAATCATATGTTTTGAATGGCATACTAGATGCCAACAACTAAACTGAATCTTCTTGATTGACACTACAATTTGAGAATTGTTCTCAAGTATGAGAAAGTTGGTTGTCCATAAGTAGCCATTTTCCAGAGACACCTAGTGATGACTCGATTAAGGAAGAGGTGGTTGCTATAATAAATGCAGTGATGACAATAGTACTGCAACATATGTGATACCTGCAACTATGTCACCTAAGTTACAAAAGCAATTTGAGAGTATAGATGTTAACACACAATTCTTCATTACAAAGAGTTGTCTAATAATAATAATAATCATGTGTGAAAGGATATGAGACTTCCAAACAACTATACCAATGCAAAGTGACAAAAGAATTTTCAGTCAATTCTCATGTACTGAAGATGATTGACATGAGAAGTGTCTCAAGTGAGTTCAATTATTAACTATGAACTAAGTATTGACTTAGCTCTACAATCTCTGTCATAGAGTTATTCATACTAATTATGAATTATGATATGAATAAGTTCAAATGCATACTCATTTAGTTGCTTAACATGCTTAGGACTGTTAAGCCTTTTATCAAAATTGGTAGTGGGCAAACCATTGATTCCTCTAAGAGTATTAAGAGGACATTTAAAGGAGCTTTGGGAAAGCATCCAATATGGCTTAGATAGTCTAAGCGAAGGACAATACCATATCTAATGACCCTTGGCTTCATTATAGAATAAAAGGTCATTGGAAAGAATATTGCATGACTTACGTCTACTTCACAAGTTTCTTAGGTATTTGATACCAGATGTAAATTTTATACAAATATGGAGAAACTAAATAGAAGTAGACCACTACGAATGGGAGAAGTTAATCTACACATTGAAGATGAGCAACGGTTGCTGTATTGTCTGTAGGAGCATACTTCTTGCCATTGCCTTTTGGCTTAGTAATGGAATTGGAGAAATGTTGCTTTGTACCCACCATAGCTGGAACATTAAAATGAATTTCATGTTCAGACATGAACTATTTTAATGTTAAGGACAATTGTTGTTCCTGCATATCTTGATTAAGATCTTATAGTTATGGTAAGTTACAAAATAACATTTATATTCTAAATACTAAGGATTCTATAATGAGTATGGAAATTATAAGGCATAAATGCAATAATCTAATTTTTACCTAAATCTGGCATGGCGGACTTTGTCATGTAGATGAAGTGCAATTCCAAAGTTACATAGAGATGTATACTTGGGATTAATTGATTTTAACAAGTACGAATTATGCATGTCTGATACAATGACCAAATCTTCTTTTATTTGAAAAGAAGAAAGGTTTGCATAATTACTAGTCTAATACATACTGATGCATATGGACTCATGTTAATTGATGTCAGGTAATATTTCTCTTATTTCATCGATTATCATGTATACTTGATGAAATTCAAGCATGGAGTTCTTGAAAGGTTCAAAGGATTCAAGCTAGAAGTAGAGAAACAAAAAAGGTAAAGATATCCTCACATCAAGAGACGATCGAGATGAAACTATCTTAAAGATTAAATTCTGAATTATCTAAGAGAGAATGAGATTCTCTTGCAGTGGACTCCTCCATATACACTGCAGCATAGTGGTGTATCTAAAAGGAGGAATCGTTAATTATTAGATATAATGCGATTAATAACAAGCCATGCAAATCTCCCAAAATTATTTTGGGGTCATGCATTGATTGCAGTGTGCAACACACTAAATCATGTCACTTCTAGATAGGTTAACAGAAATTCATACGAGTTATGGAAAGGCAATAGTTCTAATTAATCTCATATGGAAGTTTTGGGTCATAACGCTTATTTGAAGCGCCTTAAATCGGAGAAGTTTGAGACTAAATCCGATAAATACATATTTGTGGGATATTCAAAGTAGATATTTGAATATAAATTCTATTATTGTGAAGAAAGTCTTCATCTCATGGCATATCGCCTTCTTAGAGAAAATGTTTACGCTAGGGGAGGATAGTGGGAGCAAAATAGAACTTGAAAGAGTTCAAGAGTCCACAGATATAGTTAACCAACTAGATAGATCCAATTTTGATCTCATATCTGATATGAGACATACTCTTGATCAGGAAGTAAATACTCCTAAGAACATATCAGCTCTATGTGAATCTAGTAGGATCATTCAACCTTCAAGAAGGTGCAAATCCATGATTACTAATTAGGTATTACTGATCCAGGATAATGAATCTGCTAGTTGCAACAAAATAAAGTCAAGTGTTGAATTAAAAGAGACAGCAAGAAGTCATGATATTTGATATGAACTCGGCGTATGTGAACAAGGTTTGGACCTTTGTTGAGCCTCCTGATGGAATAAAATCCATAAATTTTTGTAAATAGTTTGCAAGGAAAAGGTCAATATGGATGGGAATATCCATATATACAAAGCAAGGTTAGAAGCAAAGGTTAAGAGTTGACCTTAGTGAAACCTTTCTCCTGTAGTCTTACTGAAGTCTATTCGGGTTTTACTTGCAACAGTTGGATATTGTGACTATAGGTTAGGAGAAGTGTCTATGGAGCTGAAATCTTCAATTTGATGGAAAAGTCAAAGTATTTGATTTTATCAAATTTGAAGACGAATTGTGTGTTTACAAGAAGATAGTGGGAGCATTGTCGTATTCCTAATATTATAGAAAACAACATCCCTATATTTCAGTCATTGAAATAAAGGTTGTCAAAAGATTTATTCATAAACAATATGGGAGAAGCAACTTAATCTATAGAGATAAATCTAGAAAATTGCCTACTTCATCTCAATTTACATAGATGAAATCTTGAGTAGATTTCATATGGAGAAACTGGTTTACTCTTAAGCGATATGTTGGAAAGGTTTCAAATGTGAAGCAACTGTTGATTCAATAGTAGAAACCTAATACATGATTACTTTAAAAGTAGCAAAAAGTTGCAATCTGGATCATGATGTTCATAAATGAACTTGGAGTAGTTCTTGATATTGTTGATCACATGCCATTGTATTATGATAACAATAGAGCCATTGTGAAAGCAAAGGAACTAAGGTCTCATCAATGATCCAAACATGTATTAAGGCGGTATAATCTCATCAGAGAGACAGTACATAGAAATGATGTAAAGAGAAAAACAAATTTCCATATTTAACAATTTTGCAGATCCACTGACAAAGAGTTGTCGTAGCATAAACATGATCGTCATGTTGATTTATGATATTGGATACATAAGTGATTGGATCTAGTGCAAGTGGGAGTTTGTAAGTATTATGCCCTAGGTCCAATCAACTTTGGACATAAATACTTTTGATATATAATTAATGTAATTTAATGGCAGATCTATTAATTAATTAATAGACAATTAAATAAATAATAGAGTCCGTAGATTCAAATCTTTGTAATTTGTTAATCACAAGGAGTTGTGATTGTGAGATACAAATTATATCTGATTGAATCTTAAATCGTCCGTGGTCGTAAGTAATAACGAGATTCGGATATCGTTATTATGGATAGACTATCACGTGTGGCATTTCTTACTTATGAAGTAAGTAGCTGATCTCACAAGCTAAAGTGTGGTGACATTTAAATGAACACATGGATGTTTTGTTATAGAACAAAACATTGGAGACCCGTCGAGAGATTCCACATGGATAACTATCTGTGGTTAATCTCTAACGTTCGGTAGTGAAATTGGTCCTTTGACTCGAGGTCGTCATAATACCTTATATGAGGACGGTCATGCTTTTACGGTGTTGGATGTTGCTCTGCCAAGGGCTGCTAATACGGCATCATTCAGGTATGTTAATAATCATATGAAGGTTGTGAATGACCAATAGAGGATTCGTCACTCTTAGCTAGTAAGAGATTATGATCTGCATATCATTCAATTAAGTCGATAACGAAATCCTTGGCCAAGGTGTACTCATAAGTCGAAAAGAAGTTTTCAACTTATATTGACTTAGTAGTGGAGTGAAAGATATGATCGATAATCGAAATTGACACACTTCCATATCTCGTAATTGATAGAATCATATTGACGAATGGATTGTAGTTTCACGGTAAACGAACGAGTTTGGTTTTGTCATACCACATGACATTCCCCGTTACATGTATTGCCCTGACACATTGCTAAATGTCAATCTGGGACGGCGAGTGTGAATTAGTGATAAATTAAAAGGGTATTTTAATTTATCAATTTTGATTAGATCAAAATAATATTTCATGTCGTTAGGTATCGTGATTGGGAACATGATGGGTCGCACATAAAAGAGAATTTGAAGATTGCAATTTATCAATTAATTAATTTAACAATCGTTGGATAAATTAATTAATTGGGTTGGTTATTTATAAGCCCGAATTAATTAATTGGATTAATTAATTCACGGAACGAATTTAGTTAAATGGATTAATTGAATATTGGACTGGACCAGACTAGGCTCGTTTGGGCTTATATAAATATATGGCTAGGATTTTCAATCCAGATGGTTTTTCTCATAATTATTCTTGCTAGCACAAGAGAAGAAAACCCTGGTAGCTGCAATCTTGTTCTCTATGTGGATCATTGTTGGAGACTGGATAGTTGAACAGCTGTGGGTGGCGAATCAAGATTTTTCGAACGAAAAGAAAAGCAAAAGGTTTACAGAATTCTTCAAAGGTACAATTTTTATCATGATTTCTATCTAAATACAAAGGGATCCTCGGTGGGAATCGAAATAATTTTAATTTTTCACTGTGCATGTATAAGTAGATTCCCAACAATTATTGCAACTTTAAAAATTATACAAGTTCGATCAAGCAATTAGAAAATGAGTGAAAATTATTTTCTTATTTTTCTTCGTTTGTTCCATAATCTTTGAGTTCGTGATTTGTTATTCAAGTGTCCATTCTCCAACTATAATTCAAACTTTGAAGAATATTGAAAAATATCTAAGGCTTATAAGCTCAAAGATTGAAGATAAATATTCAATATTTAAGGCCAAGATTCTAGAACATGACACAAACAATTGTTGCCTAGAAAAAAAATTATTATCCAATTTTACTTGATTTTTCATTAGGTAAATCCCACATTTTAGTTTAATTGAGTCTTATGTTGTTCATAAACACATATCTAAAATAATAATAGAAAAATTATAGTAGCTCATTGGAGGCAGCCTTGGCTTCCAAATTGAGTTTTCAAGCAACTTAACCTCCATAAGGGTACAAATTCTAATTAATTTATTCTACCCTATGTTTTAGAAGAAACATTAGCTTAAATATAAGAAAATCCTAAAGTTGATTTTCCCACTAAATTGAAAAGGAAATAATAAACTTGTAGCAGCACCATTTGTAGTGCTCTTTCAATAATTAAGACTATATTCTCTTCACCCTCATCGACAGTGTTGCTTATTCGTAGGGACTTAAATCGCCAATAATCGATCATTATAATTGGAATAGTTACTATCCAATTGGAGAACACTGAAGTTTGTAGCACATTATTTACTTCTCTAAATATCTCTTACAGCAAGATGAGTTCATGATCTAAATATTGATGGAATCCAAGAGACGAGCCCGGGGAGAGACCCGTTGATTATCGAAGGAAGACATATGATGCGTTGGAGGGCAAAGCGGCTCAATCTGGCGATGAGATTACTTGTGCAATCAATCATGGATGAAACATTGATCGTGGTGTGAAAAGAAGCAAGTTTCATGTTGGGGTCGAAGACCGAAACCATTTGGATCAACATAATACAAGTAGCTGAAATGCAACACTATGCGACTGCATAGTGTTACAAACCATGTGGTCGCATGGTGGACGACTGAGAGCTAAGGGATGTAGTGCAAATGGCTTGTGGGACCGCATCAAAGAGTACCATGCAGCCGCACGGTACAAGTCGAGGCTAGAGTTTTCGTTTTTCGTGAGAGTTTCCTAATTGTATCAATACACTACTTTTTTTGGTATCTTTGTAATCTTTTAGGGCTTTATTCTATTTTTAACTAGGTTTTCGGATTTAGTATAAATAGATTTCATTCCTTGCAATGTAAAACACATTCATCACTTGAGAGATTAATAGAAAGGAATTATTTAGCTTTCAAAATCATTCTTCTTCATTGAACAATTGTGAACTTATCAAGAGTATTTCTTGTAGCATTCAAACACCGACTGAGAATTCTTGAATTGTGTACTCAAGAGGTCAGCAAATCCATTGATTAAGTTGGTTGCTTGGTTCAAATCCAAAATCGAGATTATTTTTGGCTTTCGTGGGTTCAACAATTTCGTTGTAGATTTAATAGCCGTCGTTGCTACACAAGTTTACATTAGTTGGTATCAGAGTTTGGACTCCAAAATAATCAAGTTTATAGCTTTTATTTTCTTCTTTGTTGAGTCTTTTGTTTTCCCGTTCTTAGTTTCGTCTTCCTGTTGTTTTGAGTTTTGATCTGTAAAGTTCCGTAAAAAATTTCAAAGTTTGTTTTTGGGCTAATTTAGCATTCAAATCAACTTTCATTTGTCTTGTTGGTATCATAGTCGAATTTCCCAAAAAAAAAAAAAAGTTGAATTAAAAATAAATATTATTATTTTGATTTTTGGGAAATTGCTAGCATTTACTTCATTGTTGAATCAATTTTATTCCGTCCAGTCCAACTCGAATTTTGTTTTCAATCACTTCTTAAAATCTCCTTTATTTCCATTCGAAGATCTTATTCAAATTTTTTGAGTCCTTTAAGGTCATAGTTCTCACTTACCTCCAGTTAGGAATTCACGAGAATAGTTCCTGGTTGAGTTCAATTTGTTCTTTGAAGTACTGGGACAAAAGCTTGAGTTGAAAAAGACAGAGTTGTAAGACTAATGAAGGATAAAAGCCATATTGAGTGATCTACAAGAGAAAATACACGTGAGGTAGAAAATACTTTAGTTATAGGATGTCTAATAGGGAATGGTCAAATTCAAGCAGGAACAACAACCAAGTCAACATGTCCGACGATGTGATACGACGATTTGAGAGGTTGTTTGGGGACATGAGAGAGTATGGATTGGCAAGAGGCTTGGATGGAAAGACAAGACATAATGCTTGCAAATTTACAATGAGGGACATCCAATGCAAGGAGACCGAGTAGAAGAGAGCCTAGGGTTAGTGATGGCAAAAAAATCCGCCCTCGCCCCAGATGGGGCAAAAAAACCAGCCCTGAATGGGTTGGCGGGGTGGAGTGGAAAAATTAAAAATTCTGAAATTTTATTAAAAGATTCATGAAATAATGTCAACTCATTTAATAGACTTTCTAAATTTAGTTACCTGCTGTGGTGGTGCAGTTTCAACATGAAAATCTTTTGAACCAAACACTTGATTGTTGCAAAAAAACAATACCAAGCAATCTGGCCAAGTTCAAAACTTCCAAGAAATGTGGGAGAATTTATGATTTCTGAACATGTACCAAGTATCAAACTCTTTTGATGAAATTAAAAGAATTTGTATTTTATTCTCTAATAATAGCATAACATGAAATTTTGAAAATGTAAAAAAAAATAAAAAAATTAAATAGGGCAGCAAATGGGGCAAGTCGCTGCCCTATCCCCGCCCACATGGGTGAGGCGGGACGGGGCTGGGGTGCCCGCTCCAGTGCTATCCTTACCTAGGGTGAAATTTCGTGAAGACTTTAGAGATGATAGTGACATAAATGAGGATAATATAGTCGAGGTTGAGATTGGAAGGTTGAGAAATAGACGAGCTAGGTTTGACGAGAGTATGGGCAATATAAAAATTTCAATTCCACCGTTTAAGGGGAGAAGTGATCTGGAGGCTTACTTAGAGTGGGAGAAGAAGATAGAGTTGATTTTTGATTGCCATAATTATTCGGAGGAAAAGAAGGTGAAAATTGTTGTTCTTGAATTCATTAATTATGCCATAACTTGGTGGGATCAAGTGGTTACATCGAAGTGGAGAAATCAGGAATGACCTATCAATACATGAGATAATTTGATGGTAATTATGCGGAAGAGATTCGAGCTTAGTCACTATTACTAGGAGCTCCATAAAAAAGTTACAAAGTCTATACCAAGGGTTTAGAAGTGTGGATGACTACCATAAAGAGATGGAGATGTTAATGATTAGAGCGAATGTGGAGGAAAATTGGAAAGTCACAATGGCTAGGTTCTTGAATGGTCAGTGAGGACTTAAGATGGGCCCAAACTCTCCTAAAGCGAACAGTACGTAAATTAATGCTTTGGGCACAAATTGTTTCGACAAATTGCTTATGTAACAACCTAACCTTTGTATCCAAATCGTTAACTTACATACCGCCAACTCTGGGAGAGCTTAAAAAAAAAAATAAAAGTGAATATATATTCAAAATTCTTTTCATTTTAAAAGTAATTCATATGCATATCGTAAGTATGCATCATATGTATGAAAGTTTGCTTACTAAGCATTACCTCATTCCACATTATCCCTACCTATTTTCAGTTAATGAAGGCAAGATGATTTGAGAAGACGACTTATGGAGAGAAGGACAAGTACTAATATTTTTGTAACGACCCTACTACTATGCCCAAATCATTATATCATACGTACTATCCGATTTGAATGAGTATCGGCTACTTTCCCCCTCACAGATGTCGATCGCATTTTCCAAGATTCAAATCCAAGACCTCTACCTAATGAGAGATTTAAGTTGAATTCTGATCTCTTAAGGTGAGATCTTGTGTTTAGATCTTGGAAAATGTGACAAAAAGTCTTGAGGGATAAGAGGGTCATAGCCCTCACAAATGGACAGTACTTAAGATAACGATTGAGCACAAGGCCTTCGTCATTAAAAAATTTGTACTAGGATCCAACTTAAGTTATTCGTTAGGGAAAGGTCAAAGGTTCGAATCCTGAAGACGCGATAAAAATTTGTGAGTGGTAAAATGGGCTTAGACTCTTTTAAAGTGAACAGTACATAAGTTAATGACTTAGGCATCGAGGATAGATCATTACAAAAGTAACAACCTAGGTATCTGTGCCAATATCGCTAATTTAAGTACTCACTATTTTGGGAGGGCATCTACTCTGCTTTATATCGTGTTCCTCTGGATTCGAATACATGACCTCCTCTTAAGAGAGATTTAAGTTGAATCCTGATACAAATTGGGCAACTTGTGCGATTGGTATTAGGATTCAACTTAAGTCATTCTTAAGAAAAAGTTCAATGGCTTGAATCCTGAGTACGTGATAAAAATCCATGAAGAGAAACATGGGCTTAGGCTCTCCTAAGGCGGACTATATGTAAGTTAATGATCCAGGCCTAGTGCTCGATCGTTCTTTTACGTACCTTCCGCTCTAGAAGAGCCCAAGCCCATTTTTACCCCGCACAATCGCGTCTTAGTATTCGAACACATGACCTCTTCTTCGACTTAACTTTCTACTAAGAGGAGGTCATCGGTTTGAATCTTGGGGATTTGATAGAAAACAGCATGGGATACAATGGGCTGGAGCTCTCACATAGCAAACAGTTGTAAGTTAACGGCTTGGATACAGAAGTTGGATCGTTACATAAGCAACTTTCTGAAGTTGTGGGATGTAAAAATACATTGGTAGGGAAGTGTTCAACTTTAGAAAGAAGCCACCACACGAGCAGTGGTAGATGAAGCTAAAGCGAGAATGTTGATTGCAACATTTCCAGTCGTTTAGGAAGCTAAATCAGAATGAATCAAAATTTTACATCATACATTGGGAGTGTGTATATATATATACATTTTAAATGCTCTCGATATCTAATTAGAGCCTTCACTAATGATCAGATTTTTGAAATTTTACATTTTAGATATAAGGTTTCACTTGTCTTGAAACATAAGCAACTACCACACCATGCTTCATAACTAAGTTTTTGGTTGAATGGATAACTAGAAATGACAAAGTTATCTAATCATTATCAAAATAACCAATTCCAAACTTATGACAACTTTCTATTTTAGTTCCTAGGAACTAAATCCACACTAGTTACACCGGTGAAATGCATTTTTTCTCTTTAACTGAGTTATTAGAATAGAAATCTTTGAAATTCCTAGTTAGAATATCTAAATATCTTGCAAACCCAAATAAAAAACTTATCCAATATCTTTTCGTCGATTAATTGGTAATTACCTCAATTTCTATTCAGTGGACTTATATACCCTAAAAATCAAACTTGATACAGCTAAATTCAAACTCTTACTCTCTTGAATTTGGCATAAAATTGTTTCATGATCTCCAAAAAAACCTTCAGTTGTTTCGCTTCTTTTTTCTTAAAATAGACTAGGGATATCATCCATAAAGACGAGGACAAATACTTTTAAATAACTATGGAATGCTCTATGCATGATATCCATGAGAACTATTGGCGCATTATTCAGCCCGAATTGCACAATAGAAATATGCAATAGAGAAAAAAAATCATATCTAAGGCCTTACGTTTAGACCAATTCAATTTTAAGGTAACTAGTTTACATTTTCAATACTCGGATGATAATTAAATTCTATTAATTAAATAAATAATTATACATAAAATAATACCAATCTCTATTCGGTCCGGGCCACAGTCATCGGCATTTGCCTGTCACCATCCCCTTTTACAATTGTTGGTATCCACATGTCGGCAACCACTCTCACAGTCACCAATGTCCAAACTACTTCATTGGAGGAAAGATAGAATCTATAGAGATTGTTGGTGATTGAGCATCTTCTTCAATGGTGAATTGATCGTCATTCAATAACGATCGAGCATCGTTGAATCTGATAGTAGAGAGATGGAGAAACATAACGATTTTTGAAGAACATCAATTGAACATCATTGTAGACTAATTATCTTCTTCAACAACGATTGAGCAATGCTGGTGTAATTTAAATCTATTTGAAAATTGAAAAACAGCCCCTGGTATAGATTACATAGTACTCATTGAATCAAATAACTTCAGTTCTCATTGTCAAAATTTGGCTAATTGAATTTGTGAGCAGTTCAGAAAAATCAATGGCATGTGACTAAATCTCTTGAGTTTACTTTGATATGTTGCATGTGATATTGTTCCAATAACCTGTGACCAACTCTCTTAGATATGTGACCAGTAGATATCGATCTGTTACCTATGAATGGTGACCTGTGAACTATAACCACTGACCTGTGAACATCTGTGACCTATACAATATGACATGTGAATATTGACCTATGAACTGTAACTTATGATATGTGAACATATGTGACCTATATAATATAACTTGTGAACAATTAACATTGACTTGTAAACTATAACATGCAAACATCTGTGACCTATACAATATGACATGTGAATATTGACCTATGAACTGTAACTTATGATATGTGAACATATGTGACCTATATAATATAACTTGTGAACAATTAACATTGACTTGTAAACTATAACATGCAAACATCTGTGACCTATACAATATGACTCATAACATAAATGAGTGATCTGTGACCAATTCTATTTGATCTAAAACTTATAACAAGTGCACAAAGACATGTAACATGTTATCAATTCACGTGTCACGGGTCATTGTGCTCAAGTCACATGTAATGACATCAATATCACAAATTATTTATTCTATTGGTTACAAATTATTTATTGGTCGCAGATTAACCCAATTTATCGATCACAAATCATGTTTATACAAGCCCAACCCAATCGAAACCCAGCAACCCAACCACCACCTGCACCACTACCATTTCAATAACTATCGTCATTGCCAACACCACCACAACACATTGTTTCAAAAAAACTACCGGCAAACCACCCACAACAAACAAGACATCCAAATAGGACAAATAACAAACCCAAAATAGGAAAACACCAATCCCAAACAAAACCAACATCACCACCTCTACATCAAATCCAAACCCATCACCACAAACCCACCATCACTGCCTTTATCCCCCCTGCTAAATTAACCAATCTCAACAACTATAGGCTGAGACTAGTCAACAAAGGCAGAGTTAAAATGGAGAAAGAAACTGAAAACGGATGCAATTGGGGACTCGTGGCGGTTTAATTTGGAAAGAATGGTGACTAATAGATGGTTTTCTTCTGTCCAACGAATGAGGATTTGGCGCAATCAATAGTAAAAATCGATAGTGGACAGATCTTGTAGATGGGGGTCTTGGAGCAAATGCTATAGGATACGGACTTGGAGCAGAGATAATGTGGGTTTGGAAACTTAGTGATGGTTTGGTGATTCAGTGGGATATCAATGAAATTGATAGGTCGATGAAGTGAAATGCAGCAGTGATTAAAGGAGTAGGAGTGGTGGGTGGCGATAGATGGTGTTTGAAGATGGAGAGGTACATTTTCATTGAAAATAGTGATGACGATGGATAAAGGATGAAGATGGAGAGAGGTTGGATTGAGGATTTGTGAGTTCAATTGGGAGAGAAATCGATTAAATGATATGTAGGGTGGTGGAAGGTGGGTAGGGGGATATTATATACGCGATTTTTGAATGAGTAAAAATAATTTCTAATTTTTGAATTGGAAATACAAAAAACAGGCTTCCATGTAATTTTCTCTATGCAATATCCATAGAGTTTGAATCGCCTACTTCGGAACATCACCTACCTTATTCATGAACTGTCAATAAGTTGATCTCTATTCAATCTTTGAGAATACTTTAGCACCTTGTAACTTATCAAATAGATCATCGATTCTAAGAAGATTTTCAATAGTTAGTCCATACTTCCACCAACCCATCATTTACTCTTTTTAAATAATACTTGCACCTCTGTAGATCATGCATTAAGTATAAAGAAATCCTTATCCAATAATTTTTTAAAGAGGAAATTATCAAAATAGTCAAGTTTTTTGCTTTGTATTTACAAAAATGTCACTTTTTTTTGACATTGCAAGAATGTCAATTTTGGACAATTTTAGACATATTTGCCCATTAAAGCTAATTTTAAATACCCTACATGTCCTAATGAAATGAGATTTGACTAATAGTTTCCAAAATTGTACAAAACTATGAAATTTCAGTGTACTAAATGCATTGATTGAAATAAAAAATAAAAATAAAAATTAGTGAAGAACATGAAATAACCCACACAAAGAAGAAGAAGAAACCATTGTTGAAACACAATCCTCTCTCTCACACATTCTCCTTTCTCACTGGAATCATCCTCTCTCTCACACATTCCCTTCTTTCACTGTCGATGAACACCAAAAGCATTTGGCGACCTCACTCCCCTCCGTCGTACGAACCAAAAAAAGGCAAGATTCCCTTGGCATTCGAATCGTCCAAAGCCCAGCCGTCGACGACCGTTGTCAATCACTCCAATGCCGACGAAGACCATAACTGATATATTGAGGCTGGTGTTTTCTTTATTTTTTTGCAATTATTTCAGAAAAAGAGGAAATTTTTCTACATTCATTGTATAGTGTTGGCCCTGGGGTATACATTTTTATTATGCCTTTCCCAATAGCCTCCTCCCGAAAAGTTCTTATCTTTTTATTATACAGTCTACCTTGCACATAAGAAGTATGAACCATGACTTGAATGGTTGCTGCAATGTTTAAGTTGCTATATGTGTCACTTAGTGTATGAGAAATAACGTTGGTTTCACTTGCAAGTCCATATATTGTGGTGGTATTCGTTGTATTTGGGTGAAAATCTTGATAGACACTTGATAGCATACCTGTAGTTTTAATGTTTCACTCTACTCGAATATGCAGTTAAGTAGCTATTGAATAATAGGTCAAGAGTAGATTTTTTGATAGTTTATCCGTCGAAAGTTCACTACTGTAGAGAAATGTCATCGCGTTGAACTATCGTTCCCGACAGTTAGCCTAAGTAATTCTCGACAGATGAACTGTCGGGAATCTTCCTTTCCTCAGCTTAGTTCCACAAGTGGAACTTTGGTTCAGCTGAACATTGCATGCATGTTTCGCGTTAATATGTATGAATGCTATGATATGGGCAATTTTTTGATTGATTGTCCATATGTGGTTAATTTTTTCTTTTCATCCAGACATCCACGTGTGTTTGAAATATTTTGGTCTAACCTAATCACTTTTGTTTCATCACTGGAGACATGAATTTTGAAACTCTTGTTTTGGAGAATGCACTGTTGTGGGTCCACATCTCCTGAAAGTGTTGGTGCGTACATTATGGAAATAATGGGAGGTAGAAGCAATCGATTGCGTTGTCAAAGAAAGAGCAACATTTACAATGGTGCATTCAGGATTAGATTACAACGATAGCTAGTGACTGGGCAGTTGCATGGAAGAACATTTTGTTTTCCCTTAATGTATAATATTTTGCGTTTTCCCTTAATGTATAATATTTTGCATTCGCTGGTGAAATTTATGTGACATTGACGTATGAATTTTTTGTGATTTTTAACGAAAAATGTTTATACTGAGGAGTAGTAGATTATTTTTTAAATTGGGTCCTGAGCTACTCTACAATACGTGTAATGGTCACATCATGTTCGATCGTGGGCCAAGATCGTGTACATAAAAAGGTTTTTGACAGTTTATACATTTGTTTGGGTGGTGAAAGACGTCAATTATCATGATTACAAACTATTTATGTTTCTATGTTGAACATTACATTTCTATAACCTAGTCGTAGCGTGGACACGATTGTTTGATAATTTGTGCCCTGGTTACTTGATTTATCTGTTTTTTCATGTGTATTCCAATATTCTTTTTAAAGTCATGAAAACCATGGTACAACTAATTTACAAATGAGTTAGTGTCTATTCCAATATTTTTTTCTTGATGTGGGTAAAAATGATGAGTCATTGAAGTGGGAAACTGTAGCATTATAACCATGCTTCCAATAACTTGCATAGGAGAAGATGTGATTTGCAGGAAACTATAAGAAGCCATTGTACACATGATTTAAGAGTCACAATGTCCTAGTATTTATGAAGAAATGGGGGATTAATGTCCGCAAGTTGATATTTATTGAACCATCACACTAATTGATTTTTAAATTTACTTAGAGATTGGACTTGGTGGTTGGGTAGTGAATGCCCATAATTACTTCCTCCCTTGGAGTTGGTTATAAATAGCATTGAGAGATATGTTAGTTACACACAAGTTACTTCATGAGCATTGTCCTAGACACGGGCATAGAGTTGGAAGGGTAAATGTACTCTTTAGGTTTGAATTTTGGTAATAGACATTCTATTTTTAAATATATTAGCTCATCATATTGTACGTTTTGAGGCAAACCGATCAATTGTTGTTTTTTCAAAATAACACAATACACTCTCGCATCTCTAATATTCGTATGCATAATTGAGTCAAAGTGTCTAATTGTTCTCTTTGCTTCGTAGTAATATTGGGGAACATACACGGTGTTTCATGGAGAGTAATGAAAGATGTCGTACACCAAGGAGTGATAGCAATTTTCGAATGATGTCGATGATTTTTTTTGCAACAAGAGAATAGTTGGAGTGCTTCAAGTTGAGTTATAACAAATTATTTTAGGTACTTTTTTCTTGTCCTTATTACACGTGGCAATTATGTATCTTTGTTGTTATCTGTCGCATTGTTTATTCACTATTACGATGGTTGTGTGACATTTGCAGTCCTACGTCGAGAATGATAGAAGACAACCGGCGGGATCGACATGTGAACTGGCGGGATGTTCTGCAAGTCATCAACATGATGATCTTAATGTTTATGCCAATTCAAAGATCAATAACGACTGCAAGCAATAATGATAATCAAAAGTGTACTATAATAGATTTCAATGTACAACGCAGTACGAGAACAATTGTTGGCTGTAATTTGTATCCCTCTCCATTTAAACACTTGGCAGGCCGATTTCCAAAGTCGTCACGCAGAGGACAGTTTCCTTATGAACTGATATGTACCAATTTACATCTTCATCTTCGAGTATTTTGGCTGGCGGTATATTCATGTTCGAAACTTTGAACTTTAATTCCATTTTTGTGCGCGGATCAAGAACACCAAGTTTCTCGTTCAACCATAACAATAGCCCCGGTAGTGTAATACTGCTCGGCACTAAAATGGAAGTGGTCTGGTCCCCAGTCCACTTTCATTCGTCATTCACCTGAACGAACTTTTCCCCGTGCGACACGATGAATCTCAAATTATTATTCATACATGAAATGTTGGGATTACAACGATAAGAATTATGCGCAATCAATATATCGATTATATAATAGCATGGAAGTGACACGTTCGAATATTTAAACTTATGCAATAGTACAAGGTCAAATGAAGGGTGTCAAGAATTTTCAATTGTCCAATTCGACAGTTTAGTTAACTATCCCGACAGTTTATAAATGTCGGGTTCGACAGTTAAAATGTCGATCCCGACAGTTTCGAAATATCGAGTTCGATAGTTCAACTTAGGAACTGTCGAAAAGCTTCAAATGTGTTTGGTAGCATTAATGCTTATAATCATTTCTCAACTACAACAACTACAACATCACAACCTATTTCCAGAAATAAATGACTAAATGTTTCATTAAATATGGAATACTTCATATTTTCCTAAATGTTTTTGGTATGTTTTTCCTTCAAAAATATTTAAAAAATAAGACAATGATGATTAATAGTAGTGATTATCATGTTGTTTTTAACATTTTATAAAGAGTAAGCTATTACATAAAAATATAAACAATTCGTAATAACTAACATTTCAAGATAGATGAAGAAGATGGATGAAGTAATGTCTTCTTGATAAAGAAGAAAATGAATGAAATAAGAGTTTGTTTAACAAGAAATTTGTTTTTTTATGTTAACTAGGGTTTTGAAGGATTTTATATTCATTTTTTATTAACTAAATTCGTATTTTACAATATAATATTCATATATTCAATGATTATAATATACAAATTAATCAATCAAATCACAACATTAATTGTTTTGAAAAACAATCATGAAGGAGTATTAAATGCTCCAAAAAAAAGTCAAATTAAGGATAATTTAGACATTTGACAACAAGAAAGTGACATTTTTGTACAAATTGTGTGCACATCAAAGTTTTTTGTGCATTTTCAAAAAAAGTGACATTTTGGTAAATTCCCCTTTTTTAAATTGAATCTTCAATTCTCGTCACTCAATCAACCGCATTTAACAGAAAACTTTCAAAATTGATTCGATCCTTGATACCAAATTATTGGTATGACTAAGAATGTCTACCTGCAAAGTACCTAGAAGGCCTTAACAAAAATACATTTAAAATTTCTTTAAACCACTCTAACATCCTTTAAGGGTTATTTCTTTCTTGTCGTTGCTTGTCATTGACACCAAGAAACCCTAATCATTACCTTAGCAACTTATGGACCTGAAATTATAATCTAAGGCAGGAGAAAGAACTTCACTCTTGCTTGTAAGAATCAAAATTCTTCCTTGCCTAGGTAAGGAAAAATCACATCACTGTTGAACATTGAATGGTTGAGCAACTCTTAGACAACCCAAAACATCTCAAAAATAATATTGTAACCTTTCATTTCTCAAAGAACTAAGTATGACACAATGATCCTTTCGTTAAATTCCAATTTCAGCTCCTTTAGCTACTTGATTGGTACTAAGTGTTCTATTCGATAAGAGGGAAACTCTAATTGCAACTTTAGACAGGTTTCAGGTTCTTTTATCACTGATCTAGGATTTTCCAATAATGGTTTGCCCCTTTACATGAACCTATTTAGCCTCATCCTTGGTACCAATTATCTTAGTTATAAGTACATTATGCACTCATTCAGACTTTTATTCTTATTAAATTATGTTAATTGTTAAGGAAAAAAAAAATCAAACTTGTATACAATTGTTATGAAAAGGTGTAATTTCATTATTAATTGGAGTTGGTTTGAAGCAATTGAAGATTATCCGAATTGCAATCAATCAATCGAAAATACTAATTGAGCAATCATAAAATTTAGGAGGTAAATTTGACAATTAAAAGTTTGGGGACTAAATAACAAACTTTTGAAATCTGCATCAATCAATATTTTATAATTTCAGAATGATGAGGAGGAAATTATAAAGATTTTAAGGTGAAGGACTTATGCAGCAATTAAAGAAGGATGTGGGTTAATAACAGGGTAATTCAAGGACCTAATTGAATAATAGGATATATTTATGGACTTTGACTATAAATATTTTATTTTTCTATTTTAAGTTGAATTCTTCTTGAAATTCAATTGGAACAAGGATTTCCACTAATTTTGGAGTCTATAATTTGGTGCTTCCATCCTACAATTAGGGGGCTTGCAGGAATTCATCATACATATATTACACAAATCAAAGGAGCATCTCGTTATACAAAAGTCATATTAATTAAAAGAAAAGAGAGCTCAAAAAGAGAGGAAAAAAAGTCAAGAAGCTAGAATTTCAAGATTTTTTTTTTATAAGAAGAAAGCGGATTCTTGGTGGAAGTTCTTCATATTTTTCCAATTTTTCTTGAAACCTTGGTGATGTACTTTACTTCATTTTTGTTTTATTCTTCTCCTATTATTGTAATTAATTAATTAATTAGTTAAAACAATTGTATCCTAATTTTGAACTTAATTTGAATTGTAAAATCTTAATATTCAAATGGTGTTGTGAATTGTTTTTACTTCCATTCTTAATGCATGAATCAACTAGCCACTAATTCATTGATATTTTTGTGAACGATAATTATGTCGAGAGGCAAATTATTTATTTACACTACATAGTAATCATATGCAATTTGAATTAAATGATAGAGATGCGCTTATATAATTTTCGTAATAGTTAAATGGATTCTATGGCTATTGAATACTCATGATTAGGGGTTGGGTTATTTGGATTCACATAAAAAAGGGGTTAACTCAGTTGGATAAAATTAGTTTGAACTAGAGAGAGGTAAATTAATTAGTTTAGAATACTTCGTCATAGTATACACAATTAATTGATATAAAATTTGGTGATTGAGATTTAAATCATTATATGAATATTTTTAATTATTGATTTATATTACTTCAAAGAAAAATACTAGAAAATATTAGGACAATGACTAGATAATAGTCCTCGTGGGAGCTAATCCAAACTCTTAATTCTACTATGTTACATATTACGATTTGTATACTTACGAGATACTTATTGTATATTCTTATTCTTAAAAATAAAGAGTGATGTCAATTTCAAATTCTTCATGTCTTGATTTCTTTATCAAGTTTCTTGGCTAGATTATCAGTTAGGACAAACGATGTAGCTAATAAGCTGTTACTCATTTTTTAATTCAACATTTTGAGTTTTCATTATAGAAAATGTGTTGAATGGGCATGACTACTTTATTTTCGTGTTTATTATTGAGGATTGTTACATGATATGTGGTACTCAATAGATTGCATGTTAGAATATTCAATCTCGATTTTTATGATTTTTTTTGTTAAATTGAGAAATTTTTAGCTGACCAATGTTCTTATGCATTACTTTTGTCGGACTATTAGTCAAGAATGGAAAGTTTGATAGTTAGAGATATGTTAACAGTTCTTAAGATATAAACATTAATAATTTATCCTAAATTTAATTATCGATAGCACAACAATTGGGCTAAAATATAAATTGAACATTAATATGGTTAATTAGTGAAATCAGGACATATAATTATTTCCTTAATTGATCTCAACCTAAATATTTTCTTCTAAGTTCTAGCATTATTATTAATTTTACTAGTTTAGATTTTAATTAGGAAAACCAAACTCCAAACCCTAATCTTAATTGTGCGCATTTTGTGATAATATTAATGTAATTATAGATAATAATCGATCTTTGTTGGATGATAAAATATCAACAAGAAGTTTTAGTTCTATTGTCGGAGATTGATTCGTTTGATAATTGTTTAGTTATTTTTCTTTTTCAGGTAATCTACTCATTTTTTGTAATGCCCCGATATCCTTTTTATTTTCATTATTTTATTCTTTTACAAAAATAGACTCGAGGCGTCACCAAAATCTTCTTCATCTAATTTAAGCAAAAATATCACTTTTATTAAGTGTTGAAATTTGAAAATATGATCGATAATTCGATAACGATAAAATAACAACTTGAGTGAAATTTTCATATTAAATATAATTCTTGAGATACTCCATTCCAAACTATTAATTTAAGATTTAACATAAAATGTTGAATGTTGGATCTCTGAAAATATTAAATAACGTGCATTAACATAAAAAATTATTCAAATAAAAGTTGACAATTATATTTTCTAGAAACCTTACTTGGCGACTCCATAAATATCGTTCGGTCAATCTTCCACGCGTCCACACGACTCGTTCTCATATGAAAAGTTATTATAAAAATGAGTAATTTTGAAAAAACACTAAGTAAGAATACGTGCAAACTCTTATTAACATGATATAGATATAAAATTGACATAACATACCGTCATTCTTAGATTTAGAGCTCAAGAAATTTTTTAAGAATTCTCATATTCCGTAAGATTTAACATAACTTACCCAAATGTCCATCCTGTAGGATTTAACATACTTGACCTAACAGTCTATCTCAAAGGATTTAACATAGAATTTGACTCGAAGGCCTTATAGTATTTCATCCCAAAATTTTGTATAAATATTTAGAAATAAGAATTTACCACTTTGCACGGTATATTCCTACCTCAATTGTCACCAAAATTCTAAAATTGTGACTTGAATTGATAGTATAAAAACAAGGAAACAGATTTTTGTATGAAAATGATTCTTGAGACAAAACATGTTCATCTTAAAACCTATATTTATAATTTTGAAATGTAACTTCCAATCCAATCAAACAACTTCAATTTTAAAATAATTCAATCAAAACATTTTTGGAGATGAGTTAAAAATTTATGAGTTTAATAAAATTAATTTTCATTATCAATATTATTAATTATTTTAAATTCTAATATCACCTTTTACTTTTCTACGTAACAGTCATTGCCTCTATTTATTTTGATGTAGATTAAAATTTAGATTTTAATTACAATTGAGCAGGACTTAATTTCTTAAAAACAATTAATTAAAAATCAACTTAATATTAAAAATAAATAACAAAGCAAGTATTCTTCTTGCGCTCATTTAGATTAGAATAAAAATGTTAGCACCAGTAGAATTTAAAGTCAATATAGGTGACTGTATTTTAGGTTCTATTATTTAGGCCATAAACGCATTATATTCAGTTGAACCTGTAATTTAATTTTACAAGCATTATCATCTATACTGACGTTAAGTACAAATTATGCTTAATATCATCATTCTTTATATCATATCATAGAATCACCAAAGTCTACCCGATTGGTCGGATGATTGCTTTTTCAATTAAAGGGAATTCTCCTCATGCATTATCCTCTATGAATATAAAATTATTATATTTACCGACTTGTTCCATAAGTTACATCCTTGAAGATTTACAATTTACATGATTCATGCATGCAACGAAAAATATATGCTAATCAAAGAATATTAATTTATTCAATAAGTCGAAACTTCCTTGGACAAGAAAGTGATCATTTATTTTTTTTAAAACTTCTTTCTGCTAATATTTTTCAACTTGTGCTATCGAAATTACGCAAGGATTGCCTTCAAAAACTTTCACGACTTGAAGTTTAATTTTTTCTTTTTTTGACAGCTTGCTTGAATCTCCTTTACTGAAATGTTTGAATTATCAAATTATATAATTCATTATGCGTAATAATTCAAATAACCCTGCTATATGAATAGGTTCAATAATAAAATTTAAAACAGAGGGACACATATCAGTTATTCATTTGACAGTTTGAAAAAAAGCAGTTACACAAGTGTTGCCGCACAATGCCTGTCAACAGACCCTATCAATTTCCCCATTTGATTAGCTTTATAATAATTCAAAATTCATTTTCAGACTCAACCAGAGAAGTCATCGAGAAGCAATTATAAATACATGCACTTGTACATCAATAAGTGACGAAGTAGAAGCAAAAAATTACAGCATGCGGATTTCAAGTAGTATATTCCCAGTTTTTCTTTTGGCATTCATTTTTATTTCGGAAGCTTCTTCTGCTCATAAGAATAATGATTTTCTTGAATGCCTTACCCTTCAGTATCAATAATCCAACTCAGAAACAGATTCCATTCACACCCCCAAAAAATGTATTATATTTGACACGGCATATTCCGAATCACCCTAATGGATCCGAAACATGACGTGCGCTGATGGTAGACAATACCCAAGTGTCAAACCCACCACCAAGACAATTTTGACCTGGTTTGATTGTGACATATTTTATAAATTTTTTGACAAAGTATCCTTTGTAGGATGGACTAAATCCACCTAAACAATAATTAATTTTTCAAACCTTTACATATAATTTGAAATAAGGTACACCATCCTCTCAAAATACAAACTATTCATAATACAACATTGACAAATCAACCTTTACTATTATTTACAAACAAAAATCCCCAAATGTACGAAAGATACCAAATATGCAGCGAACCCATAATATGGATACATGAATTATAAATTAACTTTTCTAACAAACGATTTATGTATCCCAAAAGAAACATGAACTATATAAACTAACAAATTGAGTTATACAACTAATGATAATGTGTGGCTCAATTCGATAAATTAATAGGCTCCAATGCTGCTTAATTCAGTTACTATCTAATAAGAAAAATGGGGACAAAACATATGAACTTGTAACTTAGTGAGCGAATAATTCGTAATTAAGTATACTTATCCTATTTGTTCATAATTACTGTGAACATGAATTATGTAAATTAACAAATTGATTCATATAACTAATGATAATGTGTGGCTCAACTCGATAAATTAATAGGCTCCAATGTTACTTAACTTAGCTACTACTTGACAACAAAAAAAAGAGGGGGACAAAATATATGAGCTTGTAGTTCAATGAGTGAATAATTCGTAATTAAATATATTTATCCTATTTGTTCATAATTACTGTGAACCTTCACTTACTCTATTTCAACTTTAAGAAATTGTGAAATTTGGAATAACTTTTAAAAGTTGAAACATGATAGAATCATAAAACCATTTGTTCTTTATTCTAAATAAAGAACTGTTAAGTATATGAATGAAAATCTTTGAATACAATTGTTATTCAATACTATAAGTTGGAATCTTTATTCTATGAACTGAATAAATTGAATTCTATAATCTGTAATTTGATATGCTATAGTTACTGAAAAATCACACTAAAAAGGTATTCGAAATAATTTTATTCATGTATCGATTAATACCGATATAAATGTCAAAGCTATTAAATTTTGTAATTTGAAATTCTGAGGTTTGAAATTCTATAATTCTGGTAGTACATGCACAGAGCTTTCCAAAGGCTATAATATGGTCATGCGCTATGAAAACACATTCACAATAATGCAGAGTGGGCAAAATCACTATAATTATTCATAAATTGTGAAAACACATTCACACTACTGTAGAGCAGATAAAATAACTATATGTGATCATACACCGTGGAAACACATTCACACAAGTGCAAACTAGGTAAAATCATCTTGATACATTCTGGTGTTTAAAAAAAATAACTTTAGATATGCTGAGATATTTAATTCTGATAGCCAATGAAATGGTTTAAGTGAAACAAATTTAACTTTTAGAAGAATTGCTTATTTTAGAAAAATAATTTTATTATGAAAATCATGCTTTCTAAATCAATCATAAAAAAATAAATAACTTTTATAACTTCTATGACTTACTATCAGAAATATAATGAACCATTATTTCATAAGTGCTTATTTCTAAAAAGTAAATATCTACTCACTCAATACAAATCATAGGCTAAGATGACCGATAGACTTTTCCAATATCTTCTTTACTACCTAAAATACAATGCAAAATAAAAAATTCAACAATTACCATACCAAGTACCCTTAACTTTTATATTTGACATACTAGGATTTGATTTCTCAGTACTATTTAATTTCCTTTATAGTTGGAACAAATTCTACATTTGAATCCATTCAATCAAACTTTAATTTATCGAAATTACTTTCATCTCAAGCATAAAAATAATTATCCATTTCAATCTAGTGAAAACTAGCAACCAACACTGCAATCAATTTAATTTACATCTTGTTCCATAAAATAATTATTTCAAGTGAATATTTCATCAACACTATCGTTTCTCTAAACTTGCCAAGAACACAACTAAAAAGTTTAGGATTTGTTCGATAATTGTACTTCTTACCTTAATGTAAATGGAAAGTGATTATGGCCAAAGAATAACGCAGTGATTATAGTATAGCCTTGGGGTGTCGTATCCACAGGGAGATGGAAAGTTACTCAAAGGATTTATCAATCTGAGATTTTCATTGTGGTTTTTATAAAACAATTTATCAATTCGAAATGAGGTTTAAATATCAATATGTAAAATAGTGAAGTGCCGGAATTCTCTCAATTAGTTCAGATCAATCAATGTCAACTATGCATTCATGTTCGCAATTAAAGATTTTGTCATCAAACTTTAATTGGAGAATAAAACATTGAAATCCAATTTAATTCTATAGTAATTCTAAAATCCAGATTCGTACAATACCTTTCCCACTTTAATATATTGAAATCAAATCCAAAAACAATCACATACATAAAGTATATAATGGTAAAGAATCACACCAATAAGATTGCATGAAATTGAAATTCAATGAATAGTTTAATTCCACAATAGACAAAACATGATTGAATTTATGAGAAATCTAATAAACATTAAACCAATCTTTCAATAATGCTTGGGATTGCAATTTAATAATTATTTTTGATCAATTAATAGAAAAAGTTTGACTGAATCTATAACAAATCCAATAGGAATTGAATTAATCCCAAAACAATATCATGAAAACGGGAAATCCAAACCTCAAAATAATTTAACAATGAAAATTAGAATTACATGCATGAATGGATGTTAGAATCACCGATACCAATTGAGTTCTTTCATGACTTCACAAAATTCCTTCGAGTAGAAGAATGGTGTTCTTCCTCAAATTCGGGCTTAAAATCGTGTGAAAACGCATTTCCATAAGTGGTTGCATTAAATTAAGAAATTGAAGATTCGGGTACCAGAATGAACCATTTTTTACACATAGTTCTAATGGTTCATATGCACCATAGACTTGTTTAGACCTCACTAGTGGATTTTTGGAATCTCGTGTATGCAAGGTCTACAGATTTATGCGTACGCATAGTATAAATTTTTCTCTGCCAAACAATTTTCAGTATTTTGAACATATCTTCCTCTACCAACATTCGATTCAGGTGATTCAAGTTACGTTGAAAAGCTAACTTAAAGAGTATTTTCACTTTGGTCCCTGAACTTTCATTTTCCTCTACTTTGGTCATTTTCGGCTCTTTTCTCTCAAATCTCACACTTTCTACCAAAAAGCAACTTGAATCAAAATATAAGTATAATGAATGCATTTTGATATCAAATAATCACACGAATGTAATAAATAAAAAGGGAAAAATATTATATTTTACACTTTTATCAGAAAGTAACAAATCAAGTAACTTCAACTAACAATGGTATTCCCATATCTTAATTTGAAAATTACACCAACAGATCAAAACCCTAAAAATTATACATAAATTATACTATATCTCTTGGAGAGATTAGAGAAATTGAAGAATGAAATCTGAATAGCCAAACCTACCTCTTTTCCTTCTTTCTTCTTATCTTTCTCTTTTTCCCTTCCTTATTCAATTTTCCCGTCTGTATCGTTCATCAGCTTTCTGTATGTGTATATAAAATAAGGAAATGTTTATGCAAATGCCACTTGTACTCTACTAATACCAACATTTGCAATCAAGTCCTCCACTTAACTATTTTACATAATATTTAGTCTTTAATTTCTAATAATATATAAGTAGATCCCAAACTTTTTATTGTATCTATCTTAAACCTTCATATATTGTCAATTGTAAAATAGAGCCCAACAAAGTAATTTATTCCCCTTAAAGTCCACATTTGACTTTGATTTTAACTAGTCAAGTTTTGACTAAATAAAATGGGTTGTAACAATTTTACCTGCTTAAAAAAATTTCCTCCTCGAAATTCAACTGATAACTAGATGAGGATATTGAACACGCATCAAATCCTCATTCTCCCATGTAGCCTTTTCTATCGCTTGATTCTCCGTACTTCTATAACATTAATAAGGCATTCCCATTTCATTATTGCCTCAATTTTCTGAGGATCTACATAAATACCTTCTGTTGAGATAAAGTGTAATACCAAAATTCACATTTGTTGAACTTAGTATACAATTGCTTATCTCGAAAAGTCTACAAAATAATCTTCAAGTGCAACATGCTTATCATTACTGCGAGAATAAGCCAATTTATTATCAATAAAAATAATCACGATTTTGTCTAAATATGGGTGAAACACCCTATTCATCAGATCCATAAATGCTGCTTGAGCTAGTCAACCTAGATGGTAACACCAAAAACTCATAATGTCCATTTCGCAACCTAAAAGAAGTTTTCAAAGCACATAAGTCAATCTAAACATCGGAGAAAGCCACATGTAGTTAATGGTTTGTCCTAGTTGCAGTAACCAGTCTTGTGTGGACACGAGAGGTCTTGAGATCTGTTAGTCACATTGAAGGTATAAAAATCAAGGTCAACAAGTGTCGCATACTTTTGTTGCATCAATAAATCAATAGGTTGACTGACTCATGTAACCTTTTTCTAGTACCATATTTTCTCAACAAAAGAATCATGAGTACTAGTTAGTGGTCTTGTCAATGGAATTAGGAGAGAAGGTTGGCTTTGGTACCAATTTGATAAAGTAGTAAAATGAAATACAAATCCAATATAGTTTATTCATGCAAAATACTAATATGGATTGATTAATTGGGAGAAATTATACCAACTTTAGTAATTTATCAAAAAACAGTTGAGCATAGACCATGTTACAATTCTATTTATTGAATGGATAGTGTCTGATCTAGGAGAGTTCAAGCGTGATATCGAAGTTCGTGTACTTTTAGGAAGAAATCAAATTGGAGTTGGAGATCTTATTCATAACCATCAGGGCTTAGTATGGTATATAAAAAGACTATTGATGGAGGGTTTTGCCCAAGGAAGGTAGGAGGCTCCAATGCTCCGTAGGGGACTACTTTTAGCCAAATTCCACAGCCTATAATCTCCACGGCTATCGAAGAAAGAGATCTCTTAATAGATAAATATTATCTATGGAAATTCCTTTGTACAAAACATGTTTTGTTGGAAAATTGGTTTCACACAAAGGGGATGGAGAAGAAACAAACAACAAATAACTAGAAGATTGAAATAGAAGATAAAAGGCTTATACACATAATCGTTGTCTTTAAACAATATTTGCCTCCTCTCAGATTGAATTTGGTACTTAAAGGGTCTCTTGACAAATGGTTTGCAAGATTTATCAAATCTTGAAAAGGAATAAACACTTAAATACTAGTGAAATTCTTTCAAAACTCAATATCCCAAAACAAGGTTTTGAATATGGAGAGAGAAATGAAAATTTTATCTTTTTGGAATGAAGATTTGATCTCTAGTATTGAGAATGCCATGTTTGATATGATAATATATCATATATTTATAAATTTCAATCAACAACCAAGAAAAAGGGCCAAAATACACAAAAAGTTGCAAGATATTCATTCTCCAAAGGCCACGAAAATTCAAATAAAAAGGCCTTACCGGCTGGTTTAATTGTTCTATGCTACGCATAGAATAGTCCTATGCAGTTGCATAGAACAATCCTATGATGTATTTGGAGACATAATAACATAAAAAATACTTGGTGGTGCAAAAAAAAAAAATAATAAAAGAAATAAAAACCTTCATTATGTATTAAAATTTCTCAAGTGCATGGTATCATAATCATATCATCCGACCCTGAGTATTTAATTTGGATTTGAATTAATGGAATAACAAAATTTTAAGCGAGTTTTGTACTAAGAAATTAAATACTAGTATTCCAACTAATCTGATTAATTAATGGAAAGCGTTATGAAATCCAAGCAATTTGTAAATACTAAGGGTCCGAAACCCTTTCCATTATCTATTCTTGAACGAATTTCATTTATTCACAACACCTATTTAGATATAAAGATCAATGTTGCTAATACATTTAATAATCTCGTTCAAGTAGAATTAAACATATCTTCAATGTGACTCTTATATATCTATATGGAAGATGTGAACATGAAACTATGCATTAAATTTACAGTGATTGATATTACTTATCAAATTTCTATTCTTTTTCTCGGCAAAATAGAAATCATGAACAATTCAATTAACAATCAAGTAATTGAAAATGCATCAAACTCCTAATAATTATTTAAAATTGAACACGTATTTAATATCGAGATCCAAAATTTAATATAAAAATATAGAGATAAAAATTTGCAATACTCCAGCCCGATTCGACCGAAACATCACTTGAATAATTGTACCTTATCCATAGTAATTAACTATACTTTTAGCGAGAATCATAAAGAATAAATTTAAGAATTTTTTTAGGAATTATATTTTTTTCTTTTAAACAATATATTTTTCTCAGGCATATTATCTATTTTATTACATGGACAATGGAATACACGTGTTTACCAATTAAATAAAAGGTTTTAAATAAGTTTTCCATGTATGCATATCTTTAAATAGTAAATAAAACTAAACTGTTTTATCTTTCTATTTCACATGACAATTGTCAAAATAAATTCGTTTAAATAGTTATCAATCTCAAAACTTAACAAAATTTTAAGGGAATCTAGGAAATTTCTAATAATATGACATATCCAAAAATCGACTTCTTTCGACGATATATAGGGCACTAATTTTTTTTTCAAATCTTGCAGCGATTTGGTTTGAAAGATAAACCAGCATAGTTTACTTAAAATAACATACAAAATTCTACACAAATCAGATTGAAAAGATTTCAAGTTTATTCAGTAGCCAATCTATTAAATTATCAAATCCCACTAGTTTATTCCAAAAAATTTAAAGTAACGATTGAGTTACGAATTTCTGAAGAAAATGGCAGAAGCTGAAATTTTAAAAATAGCAACATTAAATCTTATCGCTCATATTTTTGTGATGACTCATAATAGGAGCAGATAGGGGTCACGCTACACTGGGCTTCAACCCAGTACAACCTTGGCCCATATCCTATTTTGCTTTGTAATTTTTTTTCTTAAAAAGTTATATTTTGACCCAAATTTAGAATTAGCCAACTCTCCACTTTCTCTAATATTTGCCCACTTCCAACCTAATTTCTTAAATAGACCAAATTTTAAAATTATCTCACTTCCAAAATCTCTTGCTCAAAATAGTAGAACTTCCTTCAAAGTTTAATGTGGTAGGTGAAACGGAAAGATCAATCTTATTTTTGCGATACTAGTCCAAAGAAATAAAACTCAATGAGAGGATAGAATGGGATTAATTGATGTGTTAACTTCTTCACATCGAAAAGCATATCCATGTTAGTAGGCTTATAAGCAAGAAAATTATCTAATGAAACTAACCATACATATAAAATATGGCAAGGGACAAAAATAAAAAATAAAAATATTGATAATCTTAAAAGTGATTAAAATTTAATATTTTGCATATTTCATTTATTAATTATACTTATAAGTTAAAAAACACTCATTGACAATGAAATAGATGTTATTATCAAAATAGGTAACTTGCTCTTATCCATAGAAAAAAATATTTCATAAAATTTATTTATTTATAAATTAATATTATTAAAATTATATTATTGAAGTGAGTCAAACACAAAAGTGAAATAAATCCAATTTCTTTGAACTCACGATATTCTATATCAATATTTTCCCACTTTAGGTGGAATTAAAATGTGAAGATATAGAGGACTAATGCTCATATTAGATAATATTTTCAGAAAGGTATATTTTGACCAAAAACCTTTTAATAACTGGAATGACTTGTTGTTCTTTTTTTTTTCCCTCTTAATTTTTTGTTGGTGGGCATACATTATTTGTTCATGTCTATCATGCTTTTGCATATTTTTATATTTTCTAGGGAGTTTTTAGGATTTTTTATTTGGCAAGAAAAGCTACGAAGATTAAGTAAGACATCTTAAAGATTAATGTGGTTATATTTATTTGAGTATCTGACTCACTTTGTCATCAGTGTCATAAGTTTAGCTTTTCGAACTATATTTGGTGTGGCATGAAGCATCTCTCATTGCATGAATTCATTGATTTTATTTATTTATTTTTGTAAATTTTAGCCCACCTCAACATCTATTCTTGGCTTTAATCCTAAACGGTAACTTTCACAATAATTTTGGTAAAACTATCTACTTTTAAACATAGTTAATTCATAAAAATCTTCTTAGAATAGTATCACAAATGATGTTTATAGAAATCTATTTATTTAAAGAAAAAGACGTAAACATTAAGTCATCGGCTTCTCCATAAAATGATGCATCTTCATCTACCACCATCCATGCCCCAAGCAACTCATATAACATGTAAGAAGGGAATTAATACATGAGTTTAAAACACAATAGATATCATTGATGTATTTTGTTATCAAATCAAAAAACTCAAACTATAGATTCATACATCACATGTAGATGAATTTTCAAAAAAATCCATTTTCTATAGAATTATCATAACACGCAGAGCCGACGAATGATCATTCAAACTATAGTAATACCGAAGCATCGTACCCAAAGGAACCAATTCGTTCATACTTTTAACGAAAAATCATAACTTGAAAACGAAATAACTACTTGCGCCTCAACCTACCTTGACTTTTCTTGAATTATAATGGAACAAATGTATAAAAGCCTTTCTCCTACACATCGTGGCTATTTCCTTGAATTTAATTTAACAGAAAAGGTATTTTGAAAGAAAATAAGAGTAAATTCGAATTTAAGGGGAGATGTAACGAAAAAGTGACTTTCAACTTCTTGTAACCTACATTTTTAGTGAAAAAATAAATAGGAGAGTTATATTTTCATTAATCTTGTTAAATTGAGTCTTTAATTAAGAATTTAAAGAGTTTTAAGCCATAAAAATATTTCTTATAAAAAAAATTATAAAACATTTACATTGAAAAATATTGGAAAATGAACTAGTCATGTAGTTAGTAATCTACCTCGATGAATGCACGCTAACAAAACAATTATTTCATTCAATTAACTTGATATAATTGTTCTTCATGTGCAAAATGAGAATTTTTTAACTCAAAAAAATTTAAATTTTTTTTTTTTTTAACATCTATATGGTGATTCAAATTTGGGTTGCCTTTGTGAAATATCATACAAATGAACATTGTGACAGCCTAGTTATTCATTAAGCCTTTGTAATTAAATTTACTTAAATTAAATTGCTTAAATTGTTGGAATTTTAAATAACTTATGGTTTGGGCTTTCATCATCTTAATTGTGCGAGCTTCCATGGCTTATTTATTCAATGGGTAATATCAGCCAACTTAAAAATGTAAAATTCAGGACCTTACAACATTAATCCTAACATCTATTCAATTAGCCAACCATCTTAGTAATTAGAAAATTACATTTTAAATTAATACAACATCAACCAAAATCAATGTTTCGAAAGAAGATTGAAAGAACTATTGAATCTCTTCATTGGCTTCTTAATCAATCTCATTTGATTTATTCTTCTTTTCACTTAAAAAAATAGTTGTATGAAATTATATAGATGTTTTGTAACTTAAAGTTTCCTCAAAGCTGGAATGAATATGGATTTAATGATCAAAAGATTCATATGTAGGCTTCTTCTTTGAAAGTTTTTATGTATTTTGTATTCAGAGAGCCTCCTTTGGTGTCTATTGAATCCCGAAAAGCCTAAGTACTGAATTTAACTCTAGAAACTTATGAATTTTCGAAATGCTTTATTAATTCTTTTAGTTGACCATGTGCACATTCAATTAATCTTCAATTTACATTTAATGAACCTCAATTCAATTAATCTTCAATTCAATGTTTTCTCATGCCAATTACATACAATTTCGATTTTACCTAAACCTAATCATATTTTATACTAAATTAAGTAGATATCCACTTGATTTAGAAATAAATAAGTAACTTTAGAAACTCATATAAGTGCATAAATTTTACTCAATCTTCTACTCAAAGAAAAATTTTAAGAAAATCAATAAAAAAAAATCTCCATCTAATCCCAATATGGAAATAAATTAAATTGAGAATAAATAAAATAAACGTTTGAAAAAAGAGTATCAATTTGACCGCCTAAAGATTTTACTTAGAGGATATTATTCATCTAAATTCAACAAGATTGATTAGGTTAAGATATCCCAATACACGAAAAGTGATTATTAAGTCAACGGATGCAAGCACATGGTTCATGAAATTGCATTTGTTGATTAACATGAAAGAATAGACAAACATGACTCTCATTTGTAACAACCTTAAAAATGTTGATATTATTGCTTAAAAATCAATAAAATAGACTTTGAAATGAAAGTTGATTCGATGGCCAAATTTTAAGCCTATGGGACTGCAGGCCACATAGGGGCCTGCAATTGGCCTGTAGTCGCATAGTGACATGCATGGCATATATGCCATACAAGGTATTGATCTATACGATTGCATAGAATTGTTCTATGACGTTGCATACAATAATTAAACTACCCGTTAAGGCCTCTTTTTTGTTTGAATTTTGGTGGCATTTGGAGAATATCTTGCAACTTTTCGTGTATTTTGGCACTTTTTCAGGGGTGTTGATTGAAGTCTATAAATATATGGCTAATTATCACATCAAACATAACATTCTCAGTACTTGAGATCAAATCTTCATTCCAAAATGATAGAATTTTCATTTCTCTCTTCATATTCAAAATCTTATTTTGTGTTCTTGAGTTCTGAAGGAATTTTACTAGTGTTTAAGTGTTTATTCCTTTTCAAGGCTTGATATATTTTGTAAACCATTTGCCAAGAGATCCTTTAAGAACCAAATACAATCCAGGAGGGGGCAAATATCGTTTGAGGACAACGATTACATGTTTAAGCCTTCATCTTTTATTTCGATCTTCTTGTTATTTGCTATTTGTTTCTTCTTCATCCCCTTTGTGTGGAAACAATTTTCCTTCCAACAATCTCAAATGATATTCGGCACTGGAAAACGAAACTATAATGACAACAATTGAATTGATGAATTAAGATCTTGCATGTCTAGATCGATTCGATGGGACAAATTTCACAAGATGGCATGACTTGTTGAAGCTTTTTCTTACAACATTGAAGATATTCTACATCCCTGATCTAGAATCAACACCATTACCAGAACCAATAAATGGATAAAATTGATGCCATAAGAGCCAAAATTTACAAATACATCATCGGCAAAAGAAATATGGAATGGTTTTAAAAACAAGTACAAATTGGAAGAAGAAGATATTAAGAAATTCTTAATTTCAAGGTATTTCATTTTTAAATTCCTTGATAACATTCCCCTTTTTCCAAGTACATGAGTCGCAAGTTTCTTGTCAACAAGTTGAAGGCGTTCAAAATTAAAATACTTGAATCTTTCCAAGTGGAAGCAATGAGTTAAAAACTCCATGGAACTTGGAAATGATATCGGAAGAAAATCATGCATAGTTTCAAAGATTATTCTTTGGAACAATTGTCGAAACATCTTCGAATTTAGGGAAAGTCAAAGCAAGAAATAATATTGACAATGAAGCCACTTCAAAGGCCAACGCAGTGGAAAAGACCGAATCTTCAAACAAATCCAACAAGAGAGCTTTCGAAAAACTTTAATAAATTAAAGATGAACTCAAAATGAAAAGTGAACTCCATGAAAGATGATAACATTGTCGCTACCACAAATGAGATTAATGCTATCAAGAGAAAGGTAATTGGTTAATGGTATGATACATGGGCAACTATACATGTATCATACGATAAATCTTTATTCAAAACCTATTATGAAGTGGATAGAGATCAAGAGATTCAAATGAGCAACAAAATCCGCTCCAAAGTGGTTGTGAAAGGAAATGTAGAGATCATCTTCACTTTTGACAGGACTGTTATCTTAACAAATGTACTACATGTTTCTAATATAAATAGGAACTTAATTAGTGATAATTTCTTAGGAAAATCAAGTATAAAAAGTGTTTATGAGTTTGATAAGCTTTTATTATCCCTAAATAGAAAATTTGTCGAAAAATGCTATTCTTGCAAAGAAATGGCCAAGCTTCATACCACTGACTTGTTGATTAATAATAAAGTTGAGTTTGCTTATTTGATTGATTCATTTACTTTATGAAATGCTAGATTGAATCACATAGATAAGAGTACCATGAAAAGAATGTTAAAATGTGACTCAATATCATATAATGAAAATAATGCATTTAAATGTAAAACATTTGTAGAATCTAAGATAATGAAAAGGCCTTATTAAAGTGTGAATAAGATTTTTAATATTTTAGAATTAATTCATATGGATAGATGTGAATTAAATGATATGTTAACTAGAGGTGAAAATAGGTATTTCATTACCTTTATAGTTGATTATTCCATATGTACATATGTTTATTTAACGAAACGTAGACAAGAAACTTTTGATATGTTTAAAGTATATAAAAATGAAGTTGAAAATGATAAATAAAAAAATAAAACTTTAAGTGATAGAGGAGATGAATACTTTTATATGATTCTAATTCATTTTATGAACAACGAGGCATAATTTTATCAATGTTCAATTTTTCTATGATTTTAATTCATTTTGTCAACAATAAGGCATACTTTCATCAATGTTTTGCTCCCAAATAAAATGGTTTGAAAAAAAAAAAACTTCAATTGAAATTGTAAATGTTCTGTTAACTTATGCTAAATATTGTTGAGTACATATAGGATATCAAATAGGTTCCTTCTATATTTAAAAAGGTTTTTCCTTATGAATTGTGGAAAGGAAGAAAATCTAATTTTGGATACTTCAAAGTGTAGGGATATCTTGCTTATTATAAGAACACGTACCTTAATAGGCCCAAATAGGCATAAAATTTTCTTCTGCTATTATGCTAATAATAGCAAATCATATAGATTATTAAATTTGGAGGCCAATGTGATTATTGAATCTAATGACGTAGAGTTCTTTGAGAATTCACTATCTTCAGATAATGAATTAAAGAAAACTCTTAAAGAGATCTCGAAATTTAGTAGAACAAAAGATTAAACATCTTTTAAAGAAGTTCATGAATTTAATGAACCTCGAAGAAGCAAGAGAACTCAAATTGAGAAGTCTTTAGGACTGGATGAAATTAATTCTCAACTTATTTTTTTTTTACTTAGTAGAGGATGAAAAAAATTTGACCTAGAACGCTTAGATATACTAGAAAGTTCAACTAACGTGATACAGTATCAAGTTCAAATTTTATGTCTTACCAAGTTTACGTTCTAGATTTCACTTTAACCAATTTGACCTTACGTGCGGAATTAATCTAACTAAAGCAACAAGTCACTTTAATTAGTTGTTTAGGTGATTAATCATACAAGTCAATTAACCTATGTTGGAATGCCGCAATTTGTATATTATGTAAAGCAGTAAATAACAAACAATATGATGACGGAGAAACTCCAAAGTGGGTAAAATTTCGGGACCAAGCAAGTTACCTCCACTATACCAATTCAGCAAGTACAAGTTATACAAACTACGTTCCCAATCAGACCCGCTGTTCCAGTCTCACGATTTACTGCTGTAGATACTTCTAGCCTCTTGCTAGACTTCTTGATCTACCTCCTGCAGCCCAATCTACTGTCCACTACAACCTCCTGATCCTTAGCTGATTGTATCACCAAGTGGAACACCAAAAACCGTCCGTTCTTGTGATTGTAACTACACCTCAATCTATCTCTCTCAATCTTCCAATGAGAGAGACAATTCCTCAATAGATTAAGGAAGTAAGGTGTTTTGGGTTATGTGGATTCAACGTTTGTTTTCAAAACAATGGTAGCCGGATCACAAGATTGATGTAGATGAAATCTCCAATTAATTGCACCTTGGATCTCTTCAAAGATGTTATGAATGTCTTTTGCAATGAAAAAATAATGTAGCAACCTCTAAAAATTCGTGCTAGGGTTTGGGTATTTATATTTGAAGGTATCTAGGTGGTATGAGCCGAGTAAAATACTCCAAAAATGCAAAATAGGATTTTTTCCGCATAGGAGTGTCGCTCGAGCGAGATGCCAGCGAGAATCGAGCTAAAGCTCGAGCGAAATGCTAGCGAGAAGCGAGTGACAGTGAACAGTCGTCTGTATTTTCATCATAACTTTCTCGTTCGATGTCCGATTGAGGTGATTCAATTTGCATTGGAAATCTAAACTAAAGGGTTACAATTCTTTAGAAATAGCCTTGTCCAAATTCCAACGTTTTCTATGTAAAAAATGCATTGCAAATTATGACTGAAAATTCAGAATATATTTTGTGTGGCTCTTTGATATCCTTTAGACTTCCAATTGCATTCCGATGATCTTGTGTGATCTTCTTGGACATCTTGGGCTCCTTAAACAACTCGAACACTAATTTACCTCATCTATACAAATTTCACCCTAAGTCCCTGACTTTTACACCAATGTTCAATTAAATCCATGACTTTTACAATTATATAATTCAGTCCGTTTTGTCCACAGAATCGCCAATTACACCTTTAGACCTAACAAACACCCCCCTTTGGCATTCTATGACAAAACTCTACAAATAAAATTAGGACAATAAAAAATAAGTCAGGACTTGACAATAAAAAATTAAACTACCTAGTAAACCCAATCACTAAGTCTTGCGTTCCTTCGTGTACCTATTTCTTGAAATCCACAAACTCGTATACCCAGTGTAAAAGCATGTGATATAGGAAATATAAAAATTAATTAAAGTTCTTAATCACAAATCAACATAATAGTTTCAGACTTGATATTGATGCCAACCAAACCACCAACGAAGACACCAACACCACTAAACATCAAAACTCAAACAGATGGATGTGATATGGAATGCAATGCAACGCTTCCCCTACTGCAAGCTTTCATGTTTTTATGCAATAGGTAAATGTATCTATGTCTCTCCTCAACGACCCCTAGACATAGCAATGCAATGCAAGTGATAACAATCAATGACTTCATGTGCATGCATATGCAGTCGCTCTTCTATGTGTATGTTTAATCATTTTTTTCTCAGTTACACATTTCTCTCCCCCCTTTTATCACAAATGCTGAAGGGACATACATTAAGGTCAAGTCGAGCAATAACACATAATAATAAAAAATGCAATTGATAGCATGCAAAAGCAAAATCAACAAGTAGTATAACTCTCCATATACTTAGTTCAGTCCATAATGGAGTAATAATATAAGTGACTCGTGTGTATAAAGTGTCACGGATCCAATGCAAGCATGACTCCAAACCTTAATTTTGTGAGAAAGACATGCCAATCACTACTAATAAGTATGTTCTCCTACTAATGAGAGTCAAACCATGTAACACGTAGTAGGACTTATTATTTTTACTTATCTCCCCTTACTATGAGCTTATTTATTTTTCAATTTTTCAAAGTATTTAAGCTCATCATATTTTTCCCATTTCTCCAACTCATTAATTCTTCATCTTAAGTGCAGGTTCTTCTCCATTAAACGACTAAGATGACCCATGTAGCGAGCTTTAGGCCGGTTAACTCAAATCAGTTGACCATAGGCACCAAGTTCTAAGAGACCCCGCATGCTTAATTACTCGAGTTAAATAGGTCCCAAAGAAAAACATTAAGATATGAGCATTAAAAAATGGGGGAAATTTTTGGGTTAAGGTCTATAGAAATTGGTCAATTCATGTTCAAAGTCACCCCATCAATATGTGACAGCCATTCCAAATCTCACACACGTGGTAGCGTCCCACTAACAAATTCATAATGTGTGCAGTGCATATGGTACATGAAGACACTTATACATATTAATCCAACTAGACCTAACCAAGCAATGGAAATTATTTTACAGCTCCTATATGATACAACGTGCAAGCTCCAAGTCATGTGTCATGCTGTAGAAATTTTCATAACCAAATATTTTTGTCTTTTTGAATTTTTCAATGTTTTTGTGTTTTTCGTTTTTTCTAAAAGGAATGCTTCACACACAAAATAAAATAAAGTCAAGCACATAAGGACAAAAATAAACATGCATGCGCTAAAACTCATAGGTGAAAATGCACATGCATGAAAAACAACAAAACAAAAACAAACAATATACATGTGATGCATGCAACAACTATATGTCAATTAAGAGCCAAGCATCAAGTAGGTATATAAGTGTTCTTTCCTTTAAGAGCACCATGATCTCTAACCAAATTTGAGAGATCACTTTTCTTCACCCAAACCTGTCTAGAGCGAGGATTTTTTTTAGATAGCTGTGTCACCAATTGAGTCAAACGATTCACTTGATCAGTAAGGAATCCAATTTGGCTAACAGACACTTGATTTTTGTTCTTTTTCAAGCTCAAATCTTTCCTATTGTTCAGGTAGTCATGACAGTTAGGGCGGATGTGACCTAACTCTCCACAGTGAAAACATGTAGGGATAAGCCTAGGACCTGTGATATGCTTACACTGATTTCTATTCCTAGGCTGACGGGTCCTACAACGTCTGGTAGACCTACGTCCTAAAATTCCCACAACATTTTGGTATGGGGTTAGTCATAATATTTGGCTGGTTAGTAGCACGAACAAAGGTGTTCTGTGATGTACTAGCAATATTTAGATCAAAACCTAGACCTCCCTTATCACCAGCTGGCTTGCCTATTCCTAGAATATTATCTAGCCTTTCAGAACTGCTAGAAAAGACAAGTAACTGAGACCTAGACAACTCTAGCTCACTCTCAAGGTGTTTAACTTGAATAGCTAAGGTCTCATTCACAATGGTCAACTCACTTACTCTCCTAGAGGGCGTCTCATTCTTATTGGTGAGATCACTAACACGGGCCTAACTGTTCCTTCTCTAGCTTAAGCTTTTTCACTTTCTGGCTCATTGCCTGGTTAGTGGCTAAGATCTTAAGGCTTTCCTTATACATCCTATTATAGGCTATTTCTAGATCTTCCACACTTCTACTCTCATCACCAGAATCTTCACTACTATCTAAGACCTCTGTCCTTTCACTCCCCTGATCGGATCCACTTTTACCCCTAGCAATGAAGACCACATATTTTCCACTCTCCTCATAGGTGGGTTTCTCACTCTAATTTTTCGAGCTAGACTCGTCATCAGTGAGAGTAGTATTCATAGCCTTCTCTTCAAATCTCTTAACACTAGGGCACTCATTCCTCACATGACCGAAACCGCAACAGTTATGGCATCTCACGGATTTAGATTTCTTCCTAGATTCACTCAGGCCACCTCTTTGTCTCTCTTGAGGCTTCTTCTTATTCCTAAATATTTTTTAGTTAGGCAGGTCATCTCCTCATCATTGGGTGAATCAGAATCAAAAGATTCTATCCGTATATTCCTAGTGTTTTTTAAGGCTATGGATTTTTCCTTAACTTGATTGTCTAAGGTCAACTCATACGTATGGAGGGATCCGACTAACTCCTCTACCTTGATAGTGTCTATGTCCTTACTTTCCTCGATAGCTATGACTCTCGGCCTGAAACGCTCTGGTAAGGATCTAAGAATTTTTCTAACTATCATGGGCTCGGGAATTTTCTCACCTAAGTTGAAAGAGGAATTCACTATATCATTTAAGCTCGCATAAAAGACATCAAATGTCTCATCATCTCTCATCCTCATTTTCTCGAACCTATTGGTCGGTATCTGTAACTTAGAATTTTTTACGGCCTGGGTTCCCTCATGTGTGGTTTGTAAAATGTCTCAAACATCCTTAGCTACCTCACACATAGATATTCTTCTAAATTCCTCAGAGGACACAACCATAAACAATGCATGTATGGCCTTGCTATTAAAGTTACAGCTATCCAATTGTTCTCTAGACCAGTTTTCTACGGGGATGGGAGTTACTACACCATCTACGGTGATACTAGGGGTAGACCAACCATTCCCTACGCTCTGCCAGACACGCTCATCCATGGATTTCAAAAATGCCCTCATTCTGACCTTCCAGTATGCATAGTTACTACCATCAAAGTGGGGCGGCACATTCAACGAGGTACTCATCCAGATTATTTAAGGTCAGGACACGATTTTAGGCTCTAATACCACTTGAAAAAAATTTCACCTAGAATGCTTAGATTTGCTAGAAAGTTCGACTAACATGATACAATATCAAGTTCAAATTTTATGCGTTACCAAGTTTATGTTCTAGATTTCACTTTAACCAATTTGACCTTACGTGCGGATTAATCTAACTAAAGTAACAAGTCACTTTAAATAGTTGTCAAGGTAATTAATCATACAAGTCAAATAACTTATGTTGGAATGTCACAGTTTGTATATTATGCAAAGCAGTAAATAACAAACAATATGATGATGGAGAAACCCCAACGTGGGTAAAACTCTGGGACCAAGCCAACTCTCCACTATACCAATTCAGCAAGTACAAGTTATACCAAACTCCGTACCCAATCGGACCCGTTGTTCCAGTCTTACGATCTACTACTGTAGATACTTCTAGCCTCCTGCTAGACTTCCTGATCTACCTCTTACAACTCAATCTGCTATCCACTACAACCTCCTGGTTCTTAGCTGATTGATCACCAAGTGGAATACCAAGAACCGTTCGTTCTTGTGCTTATAACTGCGCATCAATCCACCTCTCTCATTTCTCTAATAAGAGATTCCCTTCCTCAATAGATTAAGAAAGTAAGGTGTTTTAGATTATGTAGATTCAATGGTTTTTCCCAAAACAATGATTGTCGGATCACAAGATTGATGTAGATGAAATCTCCAATTAATTGCACATTTGATCTCTTCAAAGATGTTATGAATATCTTTTTTGCAATGAAGGAATAATGTAGCAACCTCTGAAAATTCGTGCTAGGGTTTAGGTATTTATATTTGAAGGTATCTAGGTGGTATGAGCCGATTAAAATACTTTAAAAATGCAAAATAGGGTTTTTGACGTATAGGAGTGTCGCTCGAGCGAGATTGCCAGCGAGAATCAAGCGAGAGGTATTATGTTTTTTTTCACTCGAGCGAAATGCCAGCGAGAAGCGAGCGACAATGATTCTGTATTTTCATCATAACTTTCTCCTCCGATATCCCATTAAGGTGATTCAAGTTGTGTTAGAAAGATAACTCAAAGGCTACACTTTTAGGAGTAGGCTTGTCTAAGTTCCAACGTTTTCTATGTGAAAAATGCATTGCAAGTTATAACTGAAAATTCGAAACATATTTTGTACGGCTCTTTAATACCCTTTAGACTTCCAATTGCATTCCGATGATCTTGTGTGATCTTCTCTTGGGCTCCTTCAACAACTCGAACACTAATTTACCTCATCTATACAAATTGCACCCTAAGTCCCCATCTTTTATACCAATGTTCAATTAAGTCCCTGACTTTTACAATTATACAATTTAGTTTGTTTTGTCCTCAGAATTGACAATTATACCTTTAGACCCAACGGAGGGAAATGAGAAGAATATTGTAAAAATAACTCATTTTGTTCTACAAGAGAAAACTGATCCCAAAACTTATAAAGAGGCTATAGCTTCTCGCTATGGCATTTTTTGGAAAGATATAATTAAAGATAAAATGATTCAATTATGTCAGACAATACATGGAAGCTTGTCGATTTACCACCTAGATCCAAATCTATTGGATGTAAATGGTTTAGAAGAAAATATAATATTGATGGCTCTCTTAATATTTTTAAAGCTAGGCTAATAGCCAAAGGTTATTGACAAAATGAAGGAATAAATTATTTTAATATTTATGCAATGGTAGCTAGAATAACAACAATTATGATATTATTCGCATTTGCTTCTCTATATGACTTACATATTCATCAAATAAATGTCAAGACGATACTCTTAAATGGGAATCTCGATGAAGAGCTTTATATGACCATCTGGTGTACAGTTAGTGAAATCATTATATGATTTAAAACAAGCACCTAAGAAATGGCACGAACAATTTGACTTAGCTATTGTTTCATTCAGTTTCAAACAAAATAGTGCAGATAAATGTTTGTATTCCAAATTATGTGATAATTATTATTATATTAATTTGCCTATATGTTGATGATATATTGATTTTGAGTAATTACATGAATGGTATAAAAGAAATGAAGAGGTTTCTATCTTCCACATTCAAAATGAAAGATCTTGGATAATTAGATACCATTTTGGGTATCAATTTTACTAAAACTAGCAGGGTTTATAATTTAAGTCAATCACATTATATCGAGAATGTGATAAATAAGTTTAAACAATTGAATATAAAAGAATTTAATACCACTCTTGATCCAAGTATAAAACTTATAAAATAATGATGGAATAGCAATTGCTCAATTGGAGTATGCAAGTGCTATATGGAGTCTAATGTATACAGTTACATGCACAAGACCAGATATAACATTTGCAATTAATAAGCTTAGTAACTTTACTAGTAATCCGAGTAAAGATCATTGAAAGAGTTCTTGGCTATTCAAAGAGGACCAAGAACTTAGGTCTATAATATACTAAATTCCTAGCTATGTTAGAGGGATTTACTGATGCTAGTTGAATATCTAGCACTGGTAAAAGTAAATCTACTAAAAAGCTAAGTGGCTTAAAGATCTACTTTATAAGATACATTTAGGATTGAAGAATACATCTTCAATATCTATCATGTATGATAGTCAAGCAACTAGCAAAAGTATACAACGAGGTATACAATGAAAAATCTGGACATATAAGTTTTAGACATGACTACATAAGGAAATTAATCGAGAGTGAAAAAATTTCCCTAAATTATGTTAAATGAATAGAAAACTTAGCATGATCTTTTAACTAAATAAATCTCTAAATAGAGATTATTTAGAGATTTAGTAATATTTACTTCAAATAGGATGGTATTAAAACTCTTAAACTAAAAGATCCACCAATAATGGCAACCCTACCTGTCATTATTTAACAAGTAATCCACATGTTCAAATGCTAATAACAAGTCATTCAATATGTGAATAGTTTTAGCATTATAAATTTTGTGATAATCCTACCTGAATTAAATAATGCTTGTTGTTAATGAAATGAAGGTTGTGCTTTAAGCTCTTAATGAAGTTTAGTACTAAGTAAAGCAACTCTAAAAATAACAAAGATATTGGAAGGACTTCATTTAGATTAACTTTGAGGTGGTACTACCTCAATAGAAAGCTAGTTTTTCTCTTAAAAGTTTGTTGAAAAATGATAAGTGCAAGGCCATATTAGCTCAAGCAAAGTTGAGGAACTTGAGAATGTATAATACTTGAATTTTGCCTCTTTTGATTCTTTAATTCTTGTTTTTGATGTTGCTTCTTGTTCCATAGATTTGATTCTTGAATTCGTGCTTCTTAATTCTTGATTGTAGGTATTGGATCTTCATCTTCAATATGTTTTCTCTTGTATTCTTGTGTTAATGAAATGACAAAAAGAATGAGAATCACCAATGAATTGGAGACCATAATCTTATATATAGTTTCCAAATATATTTTGCCCATTAAAAACTACAATTCTAAAGGAATCGGGTCTCTACACATATAATCCGACTCACACTTTATTTAGATGTCCTAAGTCCAATAACTTAACTTTTTATTAGATCACTTTAATTTTGATCTTATCTTTAAAATAGCCTTATACACAATTAATAATATATGTAGGTCCACATGACAAATTAATAAATCCAACGCACATTAGCCTGTCAAATATAGAGTTGACCATTTTCTCAGTCCTCCATATGCGAGAACTTTTCCTCAAGCACACTACTTACGCCATTTCTATCCCTGCCATTTGGAAAATCTTATGTTTAACCTTTAAAAGTATTTGGGCAATAATAAAACTAAATAAATGAAGGCATAAACTTAGGCCTGCATTTTGTCACCTAAACTCTCATTAGCTAGTCAAATATAGAGTTAACCCCTTTTCCCTTCATTCTTGCGATGATTTTTCCTCAAGCCTCCCGCTTCTGCATATTCTTGCCATTTAGAACATTGTATGCTGGAGACAATATTAGAAACACATGAGTATGTTCCATCAAAACTTGAACTAGAAATATTTGTCTAATTAAATACTATTTGAAGCAGTCTCATATGAAACATTAAGTTGTTCGAGATGGAATGCATTTATCCATTTGAATTCAATCTTTCAACAAAAATACTTTGATCCTTAATTTTCACAATTCGACTTAAGGTGACATAGATAATCTATACATCAAAGTGATAACATGCACTGAATTACTAAGAGGTGCATATTTTAACTATCTGAATTTGATATTGGAATGAACAATATTAAAAGGAACATGAGCAATTAACAAGCAAGTGGTTGGGGACATAAGTATTTCAAGAATACATCTATTTAATTACTTTTTTTGCTAAAATAAATTTTTTAAAGTCAAATATTAATTTTAACTATACATTTCGTAGATCCTACAAGTATTACCCATATATTCTCCACTCATTTCTTGAAAGAAAAAAATTAATGAAACCTAAAAAGAGACAAAAAGCTCCATAAGGTTGGTAATGCCAACAATATAAGTTAGTATTTTGATAGGTGGCTAATAGTCTTAGAACATCACTAGATGAATGATCAAAATTTTGAAATGAACGCTCATAACTTGAAAGGGTAGGCCGTTAAAGTTAATCGTCGAAGTATGCATATCTTTAAGGTCTGGCTCATCCTTATCCCTTGTTTACGGGAATTTGTTGTCTGTAAGTGGCACTACAACCAAAGGTAGCTTTGAGTTAATTATTCATTGCATATTTGAGAAAGCAACTAAAGGTCATTGATCACACTGCGCTATTATGAGTATTGTACTTAGCAAAAAACTACATAGGATACAACTCTTATTTTCATCAAGAAGAATTGTCCTAGACCCACTTATAGAGGTTGATCGGACCTAAATGGGAATGACATGAATTTTTTTTTCAAAACCTAGCATTAAGGGTGTTACAATGATATATGAGATGAACAGATAAAAACTTGTGATTGGTCTAGAAGGTAAGATCTGATATAGTTCAAAAGAGTCATCTTATTTTCTTACTTCTTCGTTCTTGAATGTTTGCTCGAGTTAGCAAGTGTCTACTTTACAGACATTATTGTCAAATAGTGCCTTTTGATGAGAGTTATGAATATGAAATTTCGAAGAAACCAGATTTTTTGAATTATATGAAGTTAGTAGGAAAACAATGAATCCATGAGTATTTGTACCCGAGTATCAAGGAAAAAGCAGAATATTTTATGGAAGGTTGGGGAGTCCTTCTGAACAAACTCATACTAATATGAAAGCCTTATATCTTGAAATTAATTTATCAAGTTTATAATAAAATCCATGATCATTTCAATGAATATTATATATATGCTTGTTTATGTCAAAGGATCACACACTCTACCAACTGGTTATACAATTTGTCTTGATTGTGGTGATTGTCCCTTCAGGTGTAATGACACTGAAACAGTGAAGTGTTACATTAATTTATAGCAGGCCGTGCTTAAAAAATAATCTAAATCAACTATAGGATAGTGATTGCTATTCATGAACCTGAAGTTCTTTGATTTTTCAATGAGTAAGATCAATTAGTTACGATCATCATATCAGTATGCTGGGGCCGATAGGAATCAAAGTAGTGAGCAATCATTTGCGTTAGGAATCTAACACCTTGTTCGACAGGTAAATGAGTCCACTTGAGTATTTTCTTTAGATAATAGTTTAGATCTTAGCTCAGTAACAGGAGATCCTCGATTCATTATTTAAGTGATCGTGTCACGAAAAGATTTTTCAAAAAATGCAAGTATTCAATTTCTACTCACGATAAGATTATTGTAGCTTAAAATTTATATAAGTCCGATCAGGCAATAAGAAAAAGAGTGAATTATTTTCATGTTTTCTTCGTTTGTTCCATAATTTTGGTAAATGGAATGAGGTAAAATAACAGATCTTGGTTCCATGAGAGGAAATGCAATTGAGATGTGGTGGCAGTTGGTGGTGTACGAGGGCAGTGGCTGGCGATGGTTTTCGGTTTTGATTTGGTTTAGTGCTTGTTTGGTTTAGATTATAAGTCAATTAAAATTAATTTTTTGACTATTATTTCACTATTTCAACCGTTGTTTTTGAATTTTTCTCTAACGGATAGAATTCACTTTATCTCCAACGGTCAAAAAATTAATTCTCAAAATTCCTACCAAATAAGTACTTGGGGTGGGGTGGGGAAGAATATAGGTTTTTGTTTTCTTTTTATTTTCATTGGGTTTTTTGATTTAATTTTTTTTACTTTTTATGTATGAAATGTTAAGTTATCATTCTAGTCTTTTAAAATTGGTCAAAATATGATCAAAATCAAATTTTAAAGTCAACTAATGGTCTTAAAGATGGATTCCGTCTAGTTGTTCTTGTGCTGCAACGAAATGAAAGGGTTGAATCTGTGGGTGAAACAAATGAAAAGTTCAAATAAAATATGCATGAAAAATGAAAAGTTTGGGACTATAGCTGTAGTTATCCCTGAAAATCACCATTGTTGGCCTAGAGATTCACAGGGCATTGTGTGATCTTTGTAGATGTATCAACCTAATACCTTTTTAAATTTTAGGTGATTTGGATCTTGATGAAGTAAATCTGCTAATATTAATCTTCAAGTGAAAAAAAATGATCAATGAAAAAGTCATTACGAAGTGGTAGAAGATATAGTAATCGATAGTGGAAAAATTCTTATTTTCCATTGACCTTGTGGTTCTTGACGTCCTCGACGATTTAGAGACTCCTATTATCTCCTGTCGATCCTTTTTTAGCTACTTTTGATGCTTCACAAGGTTATTGACATTGAGGATATAGATGAGAGAAAGGTACTTCGTACTTCTAAAAATATTGAGATACTACCTTCTTACTTGACAGGCTACCAAGTGGTGACTTTAAAACATTCAAGAAAAGTTATTTGAAGAGGTTTTGAGGGAGCTTTGTCAATTGTCCAAGTGAATGATAGACAAGTTTCCAGGATTGATAAAGTGGGAAAATGGAATACGCGGCCAAGGGTGTTAGGATTAATAAAGGTAGAATTGTGGTTGAAGATGTAGAACATGACATCCTTAAGGTTATACATTAATTTAAATTGAAGAAAAAAGACGAACCACCAAACATAGAGCCAATGATAAAAATATTATTGGAGAATTACAACTACGATGATCTAGACATCTCCTTGGAGTAATGTCTATAAAGAAGTGCCTAATGAGAGAGAACCCATTTTCTATCCATTATTATTATTATTTTAAAAAATTAGATTAAATTCATCTTGTACATTGTTGTCCTAAAAACAATTGATTCATGAATTTTTTTTTATAGGATATCCACAATTTATTTGATAGTGCGAAAACACTATTCTTGGGGGTGAAACTGTGTTGCACGAATCAGTTTTTGGAGTAATGCCACAATGAGATGAGCATCATATGAAATAGGGAGTAATCATATCCTTTCTTAAGTTTAGTTTTTACATTGAGGACAATGTAACTTCATTTGGGGTAAATTTACACTTACATAATTTCCTCCAGCCAAGACGGCCAGGCGCAAACACTACATCCTAACTGTTCCGCAATTTGATTTAGAAATCTTTCGAGAAAGACAGGAAAGGTTCAAGGAGTTAGTCTTATATGATATTCTAAAGTAAAGATTATATCAATATGTGGACACCTTATTTAAATTAAATCAAGTAACTAATTTCAGACTTTTCCCAATTCATGAACAATAATAATTTCAAATAAAGATCAAATAAGAGTTCCAAATGAAATCCAAATTGAAGTTTAATTGAACTCCAAATCCAATTAATGCATTACTTATTTAATTACATGTATAGTTCTAGAATTTAATTTCAAATACAATTAATTTTACAACTTTCATAACAATTACAATTGAGTTCAAAACTTTTATAGAGTTAAAATTGATCACAAAACTTCTCTAGTAATTGTAATGAAGTTCCAATACTTTATGGAACTATCACAGGGACTTGATGGAACGTATATTATCTAAATTTTAATAATTAGATCATATCTTGCAAACCATAGACCACATAATCTAATTATTAGTTTTAAATTTTTTTATTAAAGGCAAATTATGCACTCTCATAATAAATAAGATCACAAAATTCACCCAAGTTTGTGATAATTTTCTCTATCATGTATATATCATATTCCCATCTGAGATCCGATAATTAGATACGAATATAAAATGTTCATTAGCCCTTCTATTATTATAATTAACTTCAGTAGTAATTTCTTCAATGATCATGTGAATTAATCACAAATGTCAAAGTCTAGCCGTCACTAAACATTAATTTTTGGTTTATAACTGATCAAAAGAAAATATTTAAATAATCACTCCATCCATTACTCAAAGTGATGATTTTTTACACGAATTCGTATTCTCAACTTCTTTTATTATCAAACTCCCAACTCAATGAGATATTTAACTAATTAAATTGATCTCACCCACCAATAAATAAAAAAATCATCAAAGTTGTAGAAAGATATATACAATTCTATCAAGATATTTAGATGAAATATCCAACAATCAAGTGGAATATAATTACTCGCATGGTCATATTATAGAATTAAATTTGACAAGTAATTCGCTAAATACCCTCCAAATGTAGTGTCACCTTTAACTATTTTTACTATATTAAGGATAGATCAAAAATTGGAATATTGAATTAATTGTCAACCCGTGTAAATTAACCTCGTTTGAACTTCATTATTTAGGAAATACGTTTTTCTCTATCATCTGTTTATCCACACATTCTCCAATAAAATAATATTATACGTAAATCCAAAATTTTTTATTTTTTCCAACCTCATATTTTTTAAAGAATTACTATTCAAAAATACATTTTTCTTCAAAATTTCATATTAAGAGATCCCAACTAGGGGCTTAATTGTAAAGAAATTATTCAATATCAAATATTGTACTTCACCACAGAAGCACCAAACTTATACATAAATAAAATCACAACAGATTTATTATAAAACTTTATTTTATCACTATAAACTATATTGATTGTCCTATATGTACATTATAACTTACAGATTTGTTTACTAACAAATGATGCGGTGAGTCTTGATTGGATCAAAATCTCGTCAACTAAAAAAAAAAAAAAAAAAAGCTCCACTTTTTTTACGCTTCATCAATTTGTAAAAGATTATATACATTATAATGTATTGCAGGTGTTTTTCAAAATATATCATATCAACATCCAACCCAACAGTAAACACGTTGGTTCCTCATATCATCTATCTTATATGACAACCAACCACAAGTTATTTGACTAATTCAAATTAAAATAATAAATAAACCAGAATATTACGATTGTAAAATAAAATTACAAATAAAACTAATAAACCAAAAAAATTTAAAGTAGGTCCGTAACACAATTATATTAGGTTCATAGTTCTTAACTTAAGCTATACATATTACAGCATTACACGTCGCACATGTTGTGATTTTTTGTACTTACTGAAAATGATATTTTAAATCAAATATACCGTGAGAACACGATTCATGAAATTAATTTTTATAAGTTAGAATTTGTTGACATAGATTATTTTAAAATCAAATATTCTCAAACTCATTTTCAATTGTACATTTATCCAATAAAATAATTTTGTATGTATACTCATAATTTTTTTCATATTTTTACCATAAATTCTCCAAAAAAATCTTTTTTAACTTCAAATAATTTCTCTTAAACAAACACTGACTGAAGTTACTTGAAACATTAGACAAATACGACTTTTTTGAATACCTAAGAAATATATATTTAAATCCTTAAGCCTGTTCGAAAGGAAATTCCATTGATAATGTGTCTGGTAGGATGTTCCTGCCAAACCAAATAGGTTCAAGAATAAGTAATTGGATTTTTGGAGTATAGCAGCCAATGTTGAAATTGATCCGACGATTTTCTCATAAATTTGTAAAAATCACTTGAAAATGATTATTTTATATAAAAACTTACTTCATCGAATTCTTGCATAGAGAAATCCAAATCAATGGGCGGCTTAGAAGTTGTTTATCAAATAATTACGATCATTGAATTTTTTATTTTTTATTTTCTTTTCCATATATATACATATGTGTGCGCTTTTGGATTTTGAGGAAAGATTGAAACATCATGTGATTTCAAACGTTCAACCACCTTATACTGGAAATAGATAAATTGTACATTTATTATTTATTTAAATTTAATTTTCAATAAATGAAAGTCAGAGTCATTCTCACAATTTTCATAATTTAGTAACAATAAACTTGAATTTGAAACATTCTGCAAATTCGAAACCATTTTTACCTTCTCCTGTAAAAGGAAACAAATTTTCCATAGGGAATGGTGTTGTCGTCTAAAATCAAACTTACACAAAATAATTTTGAAATATTTGGGGTTGTTTATAATCTTTTAAACTACAAATAAATAAAAATAAGTGATAGATAAGTAAATAGTACTTGTGGATACTACAAAAAATGTGACTTCATCCTAAAGCCATGATATCTATTACATAGGCATCATTGATGGCAAATGATAAACCGCAATTTCGTTGATGAAAGTGTTTTCATTATGGCATCAATACCTACCAAAAATTCATAGTTAATAACAATATTTTTCACATACGGAAAATTCGTTCGTGAAGCTTAATTACTTACAACGTGATTAAATTCATATTTTTAATTGTAATTGAGTAACTTCTTTGGCAAAAAATTCGAACATTAAATAAATTAATGTTATTCGCAACCATTCCTTAAGCAATTAACAATCACTTCCAAGTAGTTCAAACCTTTTATCATTTTAAAAATTGATTTTCTTTGATCAAAGGATTTTCGTGGGTTAAATATTGAAAAAAATGTGAATGATTGGAACATTTTTTAGTTTTTTAAATTTCGGATTTTTGATTGGTAAAAGATTGAAACATTCTTGTGTTTAAAATTGATTAATATCAGAATTTTCCGTAGGTAATATAAATTACTCCACATGTAAAATATTCGTTGGTAAAGACGTTGAATTTTTCCCCTTTTATCAAAAGGAAAAAAAAATTAGTTATTAAAGTTGGTCAATATTAGCAACGAATTTTTCATAGGTAATATTAATTACTCTTCACCTGTGGAATATCCATTGGTGAAGACGTTGATTTTTTTTTTTTAGAAAAAAAGTTTAGTACCCTTCAATTATGGATTTTTGCTACGTGATTTTTTTTTTTTTTAATTAATTACTAAAGTTGATTAGTATCAAGAAAGAATATTTCGTATATAATATGAATTATTCTTCATCTGTAGAATATCAATTGGTGAAGACATTGAAACTTTTGTTGAAAAATCGATTGTCCTTCAACAACGAAGTTTTGGTAGGTGAATGGTTAAATTTTCTCAATTAATAAAATTAATTAATATCAACAACGAATTTTTCATATGTAATATGAATTAATCTTCATAAATGGAATCTCCCTTAGTAAAAGTTTGAAATCAATTTTTTTGATAAAATTAATTTATATCACCTACGGAATATGCACAAGTGAAAGATTCAAATTTTAAACGACTACATTGGGCACAAAATATTCATTGGTGAAGAACTATTCCCTTTGCCAACGAAAATTTTGTTACTAATTACCATAGTCTAAATTCTATTACTTTTGTCAATGGATAATCCATTTTTGCAAAGGCACCATGATTTCACGACAATTTCATCAATATTGAAACCAAAAAATATTTTACAAAATTATAAGTTGGTTAAGGAGCTAAATAGCCTATGTTTGTCTACCATTATATATATATATATTTTTTTTTCAAACTAATTTTCAACCACATGTTTTTTTAATAAAAAAAAAAAAAAAAAAGCTAAGGAAAAAAAAAAATTTCCCCTAAATCTAGAGGGTCAATTGCCCCTATAAAAACACCCCAGGTCCGCCAGTGTATACACATACCTAAAGAATAGCTTGAAAATAAGCTGAACTTCTATTAGGTAAAGCAGAGAACAATATTGTTAAATAAATATTCAACAAATAGAAAATAAAGAAATCAATCCTACAAGGTAGCAGATGCTACAATATCTTGGATGATCTGATCTCGAGCTGGAAAAATACATGAATGAACACGAATATAACATTTCAACAACGTGCAAAAGTGCTAGGAAATATAATGCCCCGAAAATTCGACATTTATATTCCAAAATTATTTGTAGAATAATATATATACACACACGCACTTCCCATCAACATCTTGGGGTTAAAATTTCGAGTAGAGAAGGAGAATCGAAAGTGAGATAAAGTAGTGGCATGGATATCACTCCAAAAATGGTGATTTTAGTAACCAATTTTGAGCAAGTATAAATTTTATGCTACCAATAACCCGATATTATGACCTTGAAAGACCCTCCAAAATTAACCACGACTATGGGTCGATAAATTGAGAAAAATTAATTAACTTTGATGGAGTCCCTACATGGGATAAAAGTAGCACCCATGTATAAAGAAAAATCTGAAATTATATATTTTCAATAACTGACCATCGAAATGAAACAACTATAATGCACTTTCAGGCTCCGTTTCAGCCTCTCTCTTTTTTTCATTTTTTTCTTTTTTTGGGTTGCCGGTTGGGGGGGTGTTTCAAAAAGAGTTTTTAATTAATTTATTTATTTTTGAAGTTGGTGTGTTAAAAAGTAGGAAAAAATTGAGTTTACATGTAAAAGTATTTTATTGAAAGAATATGCAGTTGAAAATGAGTTGGAGAAAAATAAATTTTAGAAAATGGTGCTCAAACTGAAGCTAAATACCAAAATCGATGAAAAAACCTATATTGAACAATTGACTTAAACGCTGTTTGGTGGGAATTAAAATTCGGTTTTTTTTAAATTTGATAAAAATTGATTAATTGTGGGGTTGAAAGGTTTTTATTCTCATGAAATATGTGGTTAAATTAATTATTGATTTTAATTACTATCAAGAGGACTTAATTGTCTCTTAATAAACAATTAATTAAAAATCAACATAATATTAAAAAATAAATAACAAAGCAAATATACCCTATGGTGGGGCAGTTAAAGATAAAATATAGGTTAGCTGTTTGCTCTTTCAATTAAAGGGAAGTCTCCTCGTGCATTACCCTCTATGAATTATTATATTTACCTACTTGACATCCTTGAAGATTTAAAATTTACATGATTCATGCATGCAACGAAAAGTTTATGCTAATCAAAGAATATTAATTGTTCCAATAAGTTGAAACTTTCTTGGACAAGAAAGTGATTATTATTATTATTATTATTATTATTATTATTATTATTATTACTACTACTACTGCTACTACTACTTCTGTGTGTGAATATTTTTTAACTTGTGCTACAGAAATTACGCAAGGATTGACTTAAAAAACGTGCACAACTTGAGGTTTATTTATTTATTTATTTATTTATTTATTTATTTTTTCATGTTTTGACCGCTTGCTTGAATCTCCTTTACTGCAACGTCTGAACTATCAAATAATATAATTAGTGATGCATAATAATTCACACCCTTTCATAATAATTCTACATGAATAGATTTAATGACAGCATTTAAAATAGGGGGTCACATGTCATTTGTTCATTTAACAGTTAGGGGGGAAAAAAAGAAGGAAAAAAAGCAGCCAGACATGTGCTGCCACAAGACACCTCACTAGACCCTGTCAATTTTCCCATTTGAGTAGCTTTATAATAATTCAAAATTCATTTTCACACTCAATCAGAGAAAGTCATTGAGAAACATCTATAAATACACGGACTTGTACATCAATAAGTAACAAATTAGAAGCAAATAAGTATGCAGATTTCAAGTAGTTTATTCCCAGTTTTCTTTTGGCATTCATTTTAATTTCGGGAGCTTCTTCTGCTCAGTGGAAAAATGATTTTTTTGAATGCCTTACCCTTCAGTACCGAAAATCCAACTCAGAAACTGATTCCATTTACAACCCAAAAAATGTATCATATTCATCTGTTCTCAAATCTACAATACGCAATCTAAGGCCGGAGTCAATCTCCGGCCAGATACCTCTCGTGATCATTACACCGGAGTATGAATCCGAAATTCAGGCAGCAATTTATTGCTCAAAGAAACTTGGGATTCAGCTAAAAGTGCGAAGTGGCGGACATGATTATGAAGGACTTTCATACATTTCTAAGACTCCTTTTGTCATTGTGGATATGAGAAACTTCAGATTAATATCCGTCGACAAAGAAAAAAACACTGCATGGGTTCAAACAGGTGCAATACTTGGTGAACTTTATTACACAATTGCTAAAAATAGCAAGACACTTGCTTACACTGCCGGCGTTTTTGTGGTTGCATTTAAAGTGAAATTAATTGTTATACCCGAAACTGTGACTGTTTTCAATGTCACAAGAACCTTAGAACAAAATGCAACCCAGATAGTACACAGATGGCAATATGTTGCTGACAATATTGATGAAAATCTTCTGTTAAGGCTCTTTCTGAGAAGCATCAACTCTTCAGGAAAGAGGACAATAGGAGCATTTTTCACTTCTTTGTACCTAGGTCCGGTTGATGATCTCCTCCCAATAATGCAAGAGAAATTTCCAGAATTAGCTTTGGTGAAACAAGATTGTATAGAGATGCCGTGGATAGAGTCCACAGTGTTTTTTGCAGGTTTTCAGGGCCAATCGCTAGACATTTTGCTGAATAGAACTGGAGTTTCGGTGTTTTTCAAGGGAAAACCCGATTATGTGAAGCAACCAATTCCGGAAAATGGTCTCAAAAGCATATGGAAATTCCTTAACAAAGAAGATGCAAATAGGGCTGAACTGCAATTCAGTCCATATGGAGGGAGAATGAACGACTTTTCTGAATCGGAAACTCCTTTTCCACATCGAGTAGGCAACATATTCATGATCCATTATAGTGTAGTCTGGAGTAAAGAAGAGAATGCAGACTCAGTAAGGCATATAAGCTGGATCCGGGGGCTTTACAGTTTTATGGCTCGTTATGTTTCAAAATCTCCAAGAGCTGCATATTTCAATTACAGGGATTTGGATATTGGAATGAACAAGAATGAGGTTAATCCAAGCTACAAACAAGCAAGTGTTTGGGGATTTAAGTATTTCAAGAATAATTTCAAAAGATTGGTTCATATCAAGAGTGAGGTGGATCCAACTAATTTCTATAGGAATGAACAAAGCGTTCCACCACTATCGCCATGGTAAAAGAACTATAAATATTGGTAATCATTATTTATTTATTGAATAAAACTAATATATTCTGAGTACTTTATCATGTAGAAAAAAAATACACGATTTATGTAAAAAAAAGGTTGATTTTTTTATGCATTAGTCTGCAGGGATTGCACCATAAGTTTGGGTTTCATTATATTTTCCAATTAATGAAAGGAACAATGAATTACACAAAATAAATGGACCATAAGAGCATTTTCAAAATGTTATCAGAAGTGAGATACTCTATATTTTAAAGAGTCAAACTTTAAGAATAAACTCAAAACATTCTTTAATTTAACTATTGAAAACTCAAAATGGCTTAACTTTTTAGATTAGGAAAGTCAAACTAAGTTTCTATTTATATTTGATCAAGATTGTTTTTTAATAAATTGCAAGTCTTCCATGCCAACTATATGGCGATCCCACATACTTAGCCTTGAGATAATAAGGGAATCACTTGGCTCTAGAAAAATTGTGGAAAAGGCAAAGGCATACCGCCAAGATCTAACTAACACTACCCTCAACACAAAACTCGACAGTGTCATCAGTTTGTTAGGCGCGTCCGACTTTTGCAGCACCTATTATGTACTTCGTGCACTTTATAGGCAAGAAAAAACTAATTAAATCTGGTTACCATGTTAGATTGTTACGCCTTTGTAGACATAAATAAATAAAATGAATTGGGTCAATTTAAACAATTATTTCAATTAATTTTTAAGCCTACTAAGGTCCATAAAACCCAAAGGCCCATATCACATTTTAAATGAATAAAATCATAATTACTCAATTATTCATTTTAATTGAGTGATTACCAAAATTAGTACGAATTTTCCCCTATAAATAGGACCAATGGTCCATAAAGGAGGGATGAAAGCAAGAAGCAAGAAAAAAGCAGAGAACGCAATCACGAAGTGTTGAAAAAATTTCATGGTCGTAAAAAGGGAAGAATCCTCTCAAACCTAGATTCGGTGAACCCCAAGAAGATCAAAATTTTCTTAGAGTTAAACGGATTCAAGCTAAGTCTAAGAAGATTAAAGTCTTCTTTAAATCAAATTAAGTTCAAGTTCACGCCTCGAAATTCAAGTACTGAGCAAGTCAAGCCTCAACAAATCAAATTCTCGAAAATCAGGATTCAAGCCATGTGGCCCCTCGTATTGAAATATTTAGATCCTTAATCCGAGGATTTTTACAATTTTGCAATCACAAGAAGGTCAACATCACTTGTATTTTATCAAAATACAATTTGTAACGATTTCTGTATTTTAATACATGAAATTTATCGTACAAATTTCTTGGCACGCCTAATGGGACCTTCTTGTCCTCCCATCGTTTGATCTCAAAATCTTCAAGTTTCAACTTTACGTCAGCAATGGCAAGCGAAAAAGCGAAACAAACTATGACTAATCTTAAAGAGACACTTACCGAACTTTTCTATGCGATCAGGCCCCAAACAAAAACTAAGAAAACTCAGCTGGTCCCACCATTAAAGAAATTCTCCAACAAAGGCAAAATGAAAATTGTCTTCAAAAAGCCAAACTCTCATTCGATAGAAAAGACCATGAATTCAGCAAAAAATTCTCGTTCGGCTCCATTTCCAATGCTAGATCCTTGTATGGATCCTCTTGCGCCACTTCTCAGCAAAGGTGGGAAGATAATACTTCATATGAAGAATCACTTGAGCCAGTGATAGTCACAGAAGAGGCATCGAGCTCTGATGATTGAATCCAACAAATGGCTTTAGCCATTGAAAAATTAACAAAGTCATTAGAAGACAAAGATGCATAGATTGTTGAGCTCATGCACAGGCTAGAGTTGCAAAATTTGCCGGTTAAAGAAGACCAGAAAAATTTAGGGTCTTCTAAAGCCAAAGAGTTAGAAGTCCAAGAGCACCAATAGAAACAAGATATGTATGATCGGACAGTTGTTCAAAACGTGTTGCATGACACCACTCAACTCTCCGTTGGCTATCTATCTATTCAACAACTTCAACATATGATTGCGGACACCATTCATGATTAGTATGGTAGTTTGTTTCAATCTTCACTGGTGTATGCCAAGCCCTATAGTCATTGAATCAACGAACTGAAGATGCCACTCGATTACTAACCTCCAAAATTTTAGTGTTTTGATGGAAAAAGCAATCCAAAGCAACATGCTGCTCATTTTATTGAGATGTATAACAATGCAGGCACTTAAAATGACACTATGGTGAAGCAATTTGTATGCTCGCTCAAGGTTTTCATGTTTGAATGGTACATAGGCTTACCAGCGCGATCAATTGATAGTTGGGATGCTTCTATAGTACTCGACGAATAGTCGGCCTTTCAGAGCTTGCTCGAACAAAGCAGAGTAAGGAAGAGTCTGTTGTGGAGTGCTTTGAACATTAGAGGAACCTCATGCTTAATTGCAAAGAATGAATAAGCAAGGCATCATCCATCAACATATGTGTACAAGGCATGCATTGGGGATTGCTCTATAATCTTCAGGCAAATATGCTTCACTCATTTGAAGAATTAGTGACATGTGTTCATGATCTGAAGTTCCAAATTGCAAGGCATGGGAGTTACTTGTCAAGTGATCCACGTGACAAGAAAAATCTTATGAAGGAAATAAAGAAGGACATCAAGGCAAGTCAAAATAAAGAGGCTATGGCAATTTCTATTATTCCTGCAAAGATAGTCTTCCAGGGATCGAGCTCGAACCCAAAACCAAAGCTAGAATTTAGACCTAACAAAGGACAAGTCCAAAGCAAAGGTCATGTGACTTTGAAAGAACTTGAAGGAAAAGAGCGCCTATTCTCAGATTATGAAGTTTCTGAAATTCTAGATTAGCTCCTTGAACAGAAGATAATTGAACTTTCAGTACCAAAAAGACACGAGGAAGCTGGTAACATCGATCATCCTAAATACTATAAATTTCACAGAATCATTAGCCACCCAGTGAAAAAATGCTGTGTGTTGAAAGATCTTATTGTTCAACTAGACAAAGAAAATAAGATCAAACTTGAAACCAGAAAAAATCCAATAGCCGTCTACTCGATGGTTTCACTTGGATCATTTGATCCAATTTCCATTGTAAGGAAGAAAGAAACATTTTTTTATATACATGAAGCCTATAAATCCTCGATTGAGGAATCTAGACCTCAGCGTCTAGAATGAACCATCCCAGTGGAGTTTAAGGTAGACAAAGAAATCATCATCAGTCATGTCTATCCAGGGATGGATGGACCAAATGCACCCAATCGTCCAACCTTTTATGAAATTATGATAGGTGACTTGGATGTTTAGGATTCTAATTCAGAGCCTAAAGATGAAATCAGTGATGACTGGTTCACCTTCATAACTAAGAGAAATACAGAATGTCAAACAAAATAGGTAAAATGTCACGTTCTATGCCTTTTCAAAAATTCAACTCAATAAGGAAGAAATGCTAGAAGAAGATCAGGGAGTATGGACCGTTGTGAAAAAATGTCGTCGAAAGGCTCCACAAACCCCAAGTTCTAATATTTATAACAAGAAATCAAGACCAAAGAACAACCAAAAAAGAAAGTATGAAGTCAAGTCAAGAGGATTCACTAAATCAATCCGGTAGGAGCTACTTCATGCATTCCTTTCAAACTGCCAACCTTGGGAGATTATTTTCCCAAGGGTTTCTTTAACAAGATATTTTTTACCTCCAATGTTATCGATGTGGAGAAGAAAAATGAGATGAAGAATGCATCAAGACAGAGTTCAAAATAGAAAAATACTATCTCACGACTCAAGAGTATTCCAGCCAACACGAGTTTGGCAGAGTTGCTTAGCCTTCCTTTCGATGATTGAATGGTTTTGATCGCAGTATTAATCAATCTGGAAGAATACGAAGGCAAAGTCTTAGAACATATTGGATCCACAACTCCTCAAAATTGTATGGCCGGCATAACATTCGACGATGAAGATTTACAGCTGGGTTCTTATCTACGTAATAGACCACTATATGTTAGTGGTTACAATCGAGAATGTAGGATAAATCGCGTAATGATCAATTGTGGATCTGTTGTGAAAATTATGCCTGTCAAAATAATGAAGAAAATTAAAATTAATGTTGGTGATCTGTCCAGAAGTAAAATCACGATTCAATGATTCAATCAAAAAGGTTAGCGAGCCATTGACATGATTCATCTAAAGCAGTTAATTTCTTCATCTTTCTTCTATGTCATTGATGCTAAAACATCATACGAGTTACCCTTTAGATGTGTTTGGCTACATGAAACTGGAGTGGTACTTTTCACTTGGCACCAATGCTTTAATATAGCCGAGACGAAGAAGTCAAATGCTTGGTAGCTGAGTCTAAATCATTCCTTGAAGAAGAATCTCATTTCATTAATGCCAAATTTTACATGGAAGATGAAGAGTGTAATTCTCCAGGGTTGACCATGTCTGGATTCAAAGTCAAAGAAGTTGTAGATGATCATGATATGTCTAGTGCCTCTCAATCTCATCAACTTGTCAAAGGCAAGTCAAAATTTATATTCGAAGGATTTTTTAGAGACAAAAAAACTCAAATAGAATTAACCGATATTGAGGTATTGAAAAAAGTTTAACTTCTCTAATACCTAGTATTCCAAAATTGCTTCGGCCACATCAACTCATGGCGGTCCCGATGGAACATAATCCTACATCAAAAGCTTTGACATCCATTCCAGATATATCAAAGCTTTATATTTCTAGCTCGTCCAAACAAGAAGATGCTACTGAATCAAAATAGACTTTCAAAGGATGTACAATCCTCAAGTCAAAAAGTTGTTTGAAAATGCCTGATTTGAAAAGGAAGAGCCTCGAAAATTAGGTGATCTTGATGCTGTCCTTTCAAGAGGACATGTCCCATCTAATTTTGATGGAGCCCTGGTGTCCCAACCCAAGTATGGTTTGGGATATAATCCCAATCTACCTAGAAAGATTAATGTCAAGAAGGTTTCCTTAAACCTCATCATGATTCAAATTTATGAAGTTGTAAATCAAAAATCAGACCAGTCGAGACCTTCAGTGTTCGATCGAATTGAAATTGAAAATGCCAGAGTTTCGGTGTTTAAAAGGTTAAAAGGAGAACCCTCCACAACGATCGACATAAAAGGTAAAGCCTTTATCTTCCAAAGGTTAGGTAAAGATCCTTTTTCTTCTACCCAAATTGATAGGAATGCACAAGCTCCCCAGATGTCATCCCAAAAATAATCTGCATTTTCTCGACTTGGAATTAAAACTTCTAATCCAATTTCAAAACTACAACGGTCAAGAAGAAGACAAAGACATCAAAAAGTTCGCTTATCCCTAAAGGGTAATGAACATAAGGAAGAAGTCTCTGTCAATCACATAGGCTTTGATGTAGCTCCCGACTCAGACTCCGAGTTCGAAAGTCCTGCCACAACTGATGAACCTGAACCTGAACCTGCCCGACCTATATTTGAAGAAGGGAGCAAGCCACTGTAAATGATTTGAAAGAATTGAATTTGGGGACCCAAAAAGACTTAAGATCAATATTTGTAAATGCCCTCCTCAATCAAAAAGAGGAATCCAAGTACATTAATTTGCTTCAAGAATACAAAGACATGTTTGCATGGTCTTACAAGAAAATGTCGGGATTAGATCCTAGGGTTGCGGTGCATTGTCTTGCAATAAGACATGGAGTTCAACCAATCAAGCAGCCTCAGAGAAGATTTCGACTGAAACTAATCCCTCAAATTGAAGTGGAAGTCAACAAACTTATTAAAGTTGGATTTATACGCGAAGTGATATACCGAACGTGGATCGTGAACATTGTTCCTATCAAAAAGAAAATGGGCAATTACAAATTTGCTTTAATTTTCAGGATCTGAATCAAGCATGCCTTAAAGATGATTTTTCACTTCCGATAATAGAGTTGATGGTGGATGCAACTACCGCTATGAAGTCTTATCTTTTATGGACGAATTTTCTGGATATAGCCAAAAGATGAGGAGCTTACATCATTTCGTACTCCTAAAGGCATATATTGTTATAAAGTTATGCCTTTTGGATTAAAAGATGTGAGGAACCTACCAGCGGATAATGCAAAAGATTTTTTATAACGTGCTGCATAAGAACATGGAATGCTATATTGATACCTTGTTGTTAAAACAAAGAGACGTGACGATCGTTTACAAGATTTACAAGATGTTTTCAAAAGACTTCGAAGACATCAACTAAAGATGAATCCGTTGAAATGTGCAGTTGGAGTCACCTCTAAAAAATATCTTGACTTTGTTGTTCGACACTAGGGCATTTAAATAGATTAATAAAAAATTGACGTCATAATCAACATGCCAGAGTCAAGAAATGTACGTGAGTTGAAAAGACTTCAAGGAAAACTTATATACATTCGAAGATTTATCTCTAACATTGTCGGACGCTATCATCTATTCAACAAATTTGTGAAGAAAAATGTACAATTTGAGTGGGACGACACTTGTTGAAATGCTTTTCAAAGCATTAAACAATATTTGTCTCGTCTACTGATACTCACAGCTCCAGTCTCAGGGAAGTCGTTGACTCTTTATGTTGCAACACAAGAATATTCTCTAGGAGCACTTCTTATCCAAATCAACGATGAAAGAAAATAAAATGTGCTCTATTACTTAAACCGGACACTGGTAGGCACTGAAATGAATTATTCACCTATTGAAAAAATAGTCTTGCATTAATATTCACAGCTAAAAAGTTAAGACATTATATACTATCATACACAATCAATCTTATTTCAAATATTGATCCATTGAAGTACAAAATGTCCAGGCCAATTCTTTTTGGAAGGATTAGAAAATGGGCACTGCCTGTTTTCTGAGTTCGATATCAAATTCATTCCATAAAAGGTCATTAAATGATAAGTTTTAGCAGATTTCCTTGCTGACCATCCAATTCCTATTGAATGGAAACTTCAGGAAGATCTTCCCAATGAAGAAGTTCTATTCGTCGAAGTCATACCATCATAAATGCTATACTTTGACGGGGCAGCCCGAAGTTATAGTGCTAGAGTAAGAGTAGTCTTTGTCACTTTCCATGATCTCGTCATGCCCTACTCTTTTACCTTAACAGAGAAATGTTCAAACAAAATGGCGGAATATCAAGCCCTTATCCTTGGCTTAGAGATAGCGTTAGATATTGATATCTACCAGCTGAAAGTCTTTGGAGATTCTAAATTTATAATCAACGACCTTTTAACTGAGTATGAAGTCTGTAATTCACACTTGAAGCCACATCATGAATATGCCTCAATGCTTATGAGACGATTTGATTTGGTAAAAATTAAATTCGTCCCGAGATATGAAAAAATGGAATCTAATGCCTTAGCTAATTTGGCCTCTTTTTTAGCTAGGTCAGATGAAGATTTCTCCCACTCTATATCTATTGCTCGAAGATGGGTACTTCCGTCGTTACTATCCAGTAATTCGAAAGAGAAGAATAGTGTCGAAACAGTCAAAGATAAGGAAAGAGAAGATTGGAGACAGCTAATAATCAATTTCCTTCAACATCAAAAGCTACTAGATAATCCACGGCGGAAAACTAAAATTAAGAGGCATGCCTTCCGCTTTGTCTTTTATAAGGGAACACTTTATCAATAATCATTTGATGAAATTTTCCTTCGAAGCTTAAGTAATGATAAAGCAGCACATGTCGTGGAAGAAGCCTACTCTAGAATTTGTGGTGCCCATTAGTCTAGAACCAAACTCCATTTTTGAATAAAGAAGATGGGGTATTACTGGCCAACTGTGGTACAAGGCACCATGGATTATGCAAGAAATTGTGAAGCTTGCCAAGTCCATGCGAATTTCATCCATCAACCTCTAAAACCATCATGGCCATTTGATACATGGGTCTTGATGTAATTGGACCTATAACTCCAAAGTTTTCAGTAGGGCATGCATACATTCTCATCGGGATTACCTATTTCTCTAAATGGGCCAAAGTCATACCATTGAAGGAAGTAAAGAAAGAAAATTTCCTTGATTTCATCCGTATCCAAATCATTTATTGATATGGTGTTCCACAGCACATCATAACTAATAATGGTAAACCATTCTGCAATAGTCACATAGACAATTTATGTGCAAAGTTTGGGTTCAAACAGTACAACTCGTCCATGTACAATGTAGTAACTAACCGATTCATAGAGACGTTCAACAAAACACTATGCTGTCTGTTAAAAAAGGTTGTCTCCAAATTAAAAAAAGATTTACATGAGAGAATCGATGAAGTTTTATGGGCTTATCGAACTACTTATAATATTCCAACACAAGTAACTTCTAATGCTTTTGTATACAAGGTGAAAGATGTACTTCCTTTGGAGTGTCAAATCCTGTCACTTCAAATTACCATCCAAGAAGGTTTGCAACTAAAGAAAATGACTGTCTTTGATTGGAAGAGCTAGAAACTTTGAATGAAAAGAGTTTAGAAGCAAAAATGCACCTGGAGTGCTATCAAGCTCGAATGACGAAGCCCTTCAACAAAAAAGTGCAACCAAGATCATTTCAGGTTGGAGATCTGATACTTTCTGTGCGCAAGCCGATCATAATCACAAGAAAAATAGGGGGCAAGTTTCAGCCTAAATGGGATGGTTCATTTTCTTGTTACTCATGCATTCACTAATGGAGCATACAAGATATCGATAAAGATGGATTGCAAATCGAGCATATCAATGAAATTTTTCTTAAGTATTTTTACGCCTGAAATTCTTTATTTTTTAAAATTTTTCTTTGTAAAAAAATTGTGATATTGTAATGAACTACGTTCGACTTGATCCGTTGGATACGTAGGCAACTTGAATAATTTATAAATTCAAGTTCAGTCACAACTAATAAATTCATTCAATTTGTTTACCACTTTCTGCAAAAAAAAAAAAAACATGAAAAAGAAAAGTTCATCCAAAACAAAAATAGCAAGGTAAAATTCATAAAATATGGTTTTAAAAAAAAATCAGAAAGTCTTGACTTCATAAGATCACTCGCCATTGATCACTTGCGGGAAACTATCTTTAAATGTCAACCTTTTATGGTCAATGGATGCTATGCTAGTGACATCTTTTGTCTGTAATTTTCCAATGCAACCTTTGTAGTTCCAAGCATACTCTTTTATTCTTGATGGGCTTGAAGTTCATCACGGAGTCTATCTAGCTCAAAGGATAACTGACTAATTTTTTCTTCCAACGAAGAACACGTGGAATCCTCTACTTCCAGTTGAATGTTCCAAAAGTTTCAACTACTCAGCCTGTTCTTCAACGGTTGGACAATCCAAGTGTTTCTTTCTTTCAGATAAGTAAGAGTCAGCTTCTTTCAGAAACACATCCATGCACTTCATCAAAGGCCCTAGGTCTATCTGGAATAAGTTGGTAATCACATTTTGAAGAATTAAATTATTTTCATCCCACAAGATCGAATGTTGGAGAATTCATACTTTAAGACGTCCTTAAAACATTTTTGAAGGTAATTAGTTATGGCTTCTTACAGAGCAGCCTTCCGATAAGGAGACTTTTGGATAATTTTAGACGGAGAACCATACATGAAAGAACAGACTCAGGTGGCTTGATGATTATTTGCCTGTGAAGGCGAGATACTGACTAAAGCTAACGAAGATGGAATGATAGGGACTCCTTAATTCATCTCTGAAATGTTAGCTCTCACAATCCCTAAATTCACTTCATCTTCAGTATTAAAATTATCCATGATAAGCACCAAAGTACCTTCCTTGATGGTGCTCAGATATTTGTAAGGAGGGTCATGAGAATCATGAATATCATCTATTCCTTGAAGTGCATCAATTCACCCATCATTCTCGCCAGTCTGAACTTGTAAAAAGTTTGGATTAATGGAGAAATTTAGTCCTTCTGGTATGCTCGGAAAACCTACAAAAAATGAACTATGATTAAAAAAAAAGTGAAAAAAGAGTGCAGCAAATGAAAACAAAGAACATACTTGGATTTCGTGTCCTAGGCGACACGTCTAAAAATCCACCATCTAATGGTGTGTTCTCGAGGCTGATATTAATGTGAAAAGCTCCAACTATACCTTTTGAAGGACTCGGAATAGCTTGAAGCGGTCTTGGTTCTATCGGTCTTTTGATTTGCATATTTGAGATAGAGGAGCCTGAAATTGAAGATTGTGATAGGAAATCAAATACATGCATTACGTTAAAAGAAAGAAAAAACAACTATAACTGATCTCTAGAACTTTCATATTCTAGAGTTAAAGTTTTTCCTAGTACTTGAGATGCTCAATCTCCAGGACTACCATGATTTGGAATCAAAATCGCTTCAAGCATCTTATCAGCAGGCTTAGATGTGGCCGCAATCTTTGCTGAGAAAATTATAATTTTAATTCTCTTAATACCTCTTTCATTTTGATGGTTCGGTTCCCTTTTTCGAGACACCTTTTCAGGAGCAACATTTGGAGGGTCTAACCATCCAGCTGTAACCTTGTTCGGACTCGGGCCAAGAACAAAGTCACAACTCTCACTAGAAAATAAGAGCTGCACTTGGACTATGGTCAAAAGTGGCAACACTTGGCTATTCTACCAAGCCTGGTACTCAAATCAACATTTTGATATGTATCACTCACATACTCTGGAATATGAAATACAATGCCACTTTTCGTTCGAGTCAAAGAAAATCAAATGTGATACATGTCACCTACATTGGGGATAATGTCCAACTTTCTTGGTGAGCCAAAAAGTTTCTGTCTAAAGCTAAATTGTCTTGCAAACCTATGAGGATTATATGCCTCAAGAATGAAAGATGAATTTTCATAGTGATAAGAAATAAATTCAGATCAAATACTCATCATGAATTCTGAAGTATCCACAGATCTCGATTGGTCATCCACATGTACATCAGGATGAGACGATGAGGGTAAGGGACTCCAGCAAAAGTCATTGGTGTCTATCGTTCCACAGATAAGATCCCGACAATCAACAACATTTTTCTCCCAAGATTGAAAAGCATTCAGAGTGGCATAATATTTTTGAATTATAGAACAAGAATAACTCTTGTCCACATGAGCATAAACACCTTGGATAAAATAAGTTGTCGCACAAGCATAAAGAAAATGTCCAAGAAATTAATGTTAAATTGAGCCTAGGTCCGAGTTTGTTTGATAGTTAGATGTTCGTGTAAGTCCACTATAAATGGTCGCTAATATAGGTAGAACCAGGCTATAAGTGTTCCCGCTTGCCATCCTGGAAGATGCTTTAAAAGTCCCAACTCTTATATATTCATCCCTAGGTAGAAGAACAAAATAACAAAGCTAAGAGATAAGTTGCTATCTCGAATTCCTCTTCTTCTTCCATAGACAAATATACTGACAAATTGCTCCAATGACGTTGATCCCTACGACTAATGTCTCTCGGCTTGTCTACCACCATAGGCCTTCAAATTTCCTTCGACGCTCTTTGATGATGCCTCTTGAATGGATTTAAATTAGTAGTACTCTTATAATTTTTTTTGTTGTCAAGGACTTTGGACACAACCATTCTCGTGAAACCAAAAATCAATCCAATTTTCATGAGTAACCCAATCTAATTCATTCGCATTGGCGATCAATCCGAAAACATTAAAGAGATACAGAAAAAACTTGGGAAGATGATCCATCAACTCTGAAAGGCATGGGACTACTTCCTCATAGTAATGACCCATGATCGAAAGCCCACTTAGATCGTGGATGTCCCAAAGAGAAATGAAAATTTTCACCATTAGCAGTCACAAAGGTATTGGTCTCCAGACACCAAACCTTACAAAGAGCTCTATAGATAGAGTTTGGGCCATGGTAATATTTTGTAACAGAATCGACTGCAAAAGCTAACTCGCAAAAATTCCTCCTGAGCAAAAGTTTTTGGACCCGTAAAGACCACTCCTAGAATTTTGGAAGAAAAGAAATCTATCCTCGATTGGCTAGCATACTTTTCCATCGTATTTCTTTATTGTCAATCCTCTCACAAATTATAGCCTTTGAGATGTACTCCGTGCTCTGGGAATGATGAGGCGGAAGATACAGAAAGGGAAGATGACTACTAGAGTAGTTAGACTTGCCAGTGTCCAAACTCTCGTAACATTCACTAATGGTGGGCATATGAAACTCCCGTAATGGCTCCAGAAGGTTAGGAGAAGGACCTATTGTTGGCTTATGGATGCTAAACTTAAGTTCACCATATAGGCCAATCTGGGCATGGTATCTCACATTAGTATTTTTGAAACACAGATAACTTTTGCCTTGATTTTTAAGCTCAACAATTTTGTGTTTATCAGAGTACATTTTATCATTAGAACCTGTTCCAACCATGCCTGCAAAAAAAAAAAATTAGCTAAAAAGGGAATAGTAAATCTCTTAAATTGGTTAATCGTCTAAAATCACAAGTCTCCCAAATACGTAAGCGGCCTCTACAAAAAAAATACCTTGGAAACCAAGGGAGCCAGTCCTTATTCCTTAACACAAAGTGCCTTGGACAGTCGAAGGAACCAGTCCTTGGTCCTTAACACAATGTTCCTTGGACGGTCGAAGGAGCCAACCCTTGGTCCTTAACACAAAATGCCTTGGACAGTCGAAGGAGCCAGTCCTTGATCCCAAACACAAACTGCCTTGGATGGCCGAAGGAACAGGTCCTTGGTCTTTAACACAAAATGCCTTAGACGATCGAATGAGCAATTCATTGATCCTCAACACAAAGTATCTTGGACAGTCAAAAGAACAGGCCCTTGGTCTCCTACAATGTCCATTAGATGATGGAAGTGGCAGTCTTTAGTCCTCAATGTGCACAAAAAGTCGAAGGAGCCAGCCTTTGATCCTCAACACAAGGTGCCTTGGATAGTTAAAGGAGCCACTCCTTGGTCCAAAACACAAAGTGTTTCGGATGGTCGAAGGAACATATCCTTGGTCCTTAACACAAAATGCCTTGGATGTGTTGACCTAATGGTTGACTTCTCTTTTTGATTATCACAAACAAATTGCATTTAATTCTAACAAATTGAATTTGAGTGTTGATAGTAATTATCGTGGAATTAACAACGAATGAGGCACGAGAATCGAGATCAAGAATCATGCACATGGACAAACAATTTTGGCGCTTGAATATCAACATAGAAGCACATTGGAGATTGACGAACATGGTGGTGGAAATTGAGCATTCGCGTCAAAAATCACGTTGGAAGAGAAATTGAAGACATTAGATATAGATGCATTTTTGAACTCAAATGTAAAGGTAAAATACTTTTATATTTCACATCGATTATAGTTCAAACAATTTTTATGCACGAAAACATTTTCATGATACAAAATCATTTTTTCCACAAAAAATTAGTTTCACTACCACTTGCATAAAATGTTTTTAATAAAAGAAAATAAATTTGATTTTTGAAAAAGTCATATTTGAACTTAGACCATGATTCTAAAAATAAAAAAAATAAAAAATTTCAATGGTCAACTGGGCGTCCGGTTGACCCTATCGGATGGTTCAGTATGCCAACGATCAGATTTTTTAGTGTTACGCACAACGGCTAGTTGGTCATCCGGTAAGATGCGTCCGGAAGGACAAATTTTTAATCTTTGGAAAGCTTTTTGATTCCTATAAATACCACTTCATTTTGTATTCATTTTAACAACAATGAAGAGAGTTTTCTTATGAGTTATAATTCTGAAAAATTTTCTTTGAAGCTTAACTTTTATTTTCATTTCATTTATTTCTTCACAACAAAAACTTTGATTATTAAATTAAATTTATTGAGTCATCCTTTCATCAAAGTTTTTCCATATCTCTTTGTGCTTAACTTATTTATACTAATCTTCAAAGAGAGATATCTACTGGAAGAAGGTATTTGTAAAGAAGGCTTTGTACTTATATTGCATAAATTCTCTACTTCTTCATATTAACAACTTTGATTGAATTGAATCAAATTTGTATAATCTTCATATTCATCAAATTTTCTTATCTCTCTCATAATACTTAACTTGTTACAATTATTCATTGAAAAAGATATATTTCTTGAAGAAGATTATTTGAATTTACATTACATTTATTTCTTCATAATCTTCTTATTGAAAACTTTGATTGATTGAATCTAACTTTTAATTATCATATTCATCAAAGGTTTTCAACCCACACTTGAGATATACTCTTTGCAATTTATTGAAGCATTGAGCCTACTTCTCTCTTGATACTTAATTGTGTCAATATCATTTATTAAGAGAGAAGTTTTTCACTTGTAATATTTCACTCTCTTGTTTTTGGTTGTGGATCGTGTTGAGGTCCTGTAAAGCTCAACGTTGTATAAGGATTGATGCTCCTTGTTGTAAGTCACCGTGTGGGTCATATTGAGGTCCCGCAAAGCTCAATAGTTTGGGTCGTGTTGAGGTCCCGAAAAGCTCAATGTTGTAAATGATCGATGCTCCTTGTTTGTAAGTCATCAAAAGCTTTGTAGAAGGTTGGATTGCACCATAAATCAATCAATATAGTGAAAAAAACATTGCTAGTGTCGGAGAGATTGATAACGGGGGACATATATTATTGCATTGGATCGAACCTCCACAACATATCGTGTGGCTTCTCTTCCCTTTTACTTATAATTAATACATTTGTTTATTACTCAAATCCTTATGCTTTTCTTTGCTTGTTATCGTGTTTGTGGCTATTTGATTAATTGATTCATTTAATTTTGTATTGGTTGAAATCTAGAATTAATTTTCGAAATAGTTTATATAACAAATTCAGCCCTCTCTTGGTTAACTATCCTTGGGCTTTCAATTGGTATCAGAGCAAGGTACTCACTTCGAAATTAAAGATTTAACAATCTTAAGTAATGGCTAACCACATTTTTCAAAATCTTCAGGGGAAATCTACAAATCATCCTCCTCTTTTTTATGGTACTAATTATATTTTATTGAAAGACTAGAATAACTATATTTATTCAGTCAATAGATTATAATATTTGAGAAGTTATTGAATTTGGTCCTTATGTGCCTAAAAGAATTATTAAAGTTGATGGTATACCGGATCAAATAATTTCGAAACCTAGAGAGGAATATAATGAAGAGGATAAAAGATATCAACACATATCATTTGGAAGAACTATATGGAACATTGATGATCTATGAGCTCAACAATGCCGAAACCAAGGAGAAAACTATGAAAAGCAAAGAAGAGGAAAGGTGCCAAGTTGCTTTCAAATCCATAGTTGATAAAGGCACTTCAAGCGAAAATATAAATGATGAAGAACTTGATGATCTAGTTCTTTTTGTCAAGGAAAGTTTTTACAACAATCGTCAATTCAAAAAGAAAGAAGAAAAGGGTGACGAAAAGAATATATTTATCAAAAAGAAAGCACTTGAAGCAACATGGGATGAGAGCGATGATGATGATTTCAAAGAAAATGATAATCAAGAAGAAGTTGCCAACATGTGCTCTATGGCCATCGAAAATGAGGTAAACACAAATGACAATTCTTTATATGATGAATTATCTACCTCATTTGATGAACTTGTTGAAGAATTTGAAAAAGTTGTTCTCAAACACTCTACTCTCAAAAAGAAAAACTCTTTATTGGAAAAAGAGGTAAAGAAACTTTTAGAAACTCAAAATAATTTTTAAAAAGAAAAAGTCAATTGGGATTCATTAATTAAGGAAAATTCTTCTTTAAATGAAAAGATTTTAGATTTGACTCAAATTGTTCACAAATTTACTCGAGGCAAGAAAATTTTTAATTTAATGCTTGGTGAACAGAAATGTGTTTTTGATGAAGGAGGAATTGGATACAAACCATATTTAAAACAAAAGTCCTTTGAAAATTTCTTTGTTAAAGCTTCTACTTTTCCTATTTCAAATGTGACATGTAATTTTTGCAATAAAAATGGACATATATCTTTTAATTTCTTATTTAAAAAGAGGTTGCATTTTGAAGGCAACTACAAGTGGATTCAAAAGTCCACAAACACTAACAATCAAAGACCCAAAGTTATATGGGTACCAAAGAACAAAAAAAATGAATTATGTTTTGTAGGTACCAAGAAAATATAGAGCAAACCGTCTTAAGCTAGTGGATGTTTGAACACATGATTGGGAACATGCTATATTCTCAAAATGAAAGAATTGGAGTGAATAAACACTCTAAATGACCCGATAAAGCATAGCATATTTGTACCAAAAATGGATTTTTGGATACTTAGTGTCACTAGGACATTAGGTCTTTGGCATCCGAATGCACCCACCTTAATTTACTAGCTTGTGGAAAATCAATTGACCAATAGTTTTACTAAGCCTCTAGCTTTTGATAGATCTCCACATGTTCAAAGAGGTTAGAAAATTTTTGGTTAATTTGAAATATGTGGCTATATGTTTATGTGTTGATAAAGTGTTTCTTTTTGTCTCTATAATAGCAAAATTGAAATTATATGTCATCACCTATCTACCTTTATTGAAAAATGTCCCCTTAGTAGATAACATTAAACATAATCCTTTTAATTTTTAGTCAGTTGTGTGATAAATTTTATCATATCAAAACTTGATTCTTCCAAATGCTTATTGAGGATGCTAATGTTTATAGGAAGCTAAAATAAGGATGTTTATGTAATTTGAAAGTGAAAAAATGTTTATCAAATTTAAAAGATAATTGACTGTGGCATAAGATTGGGTCATGGACCAATTTTCAAATATTTCCAAAAATTGTTTTTATTAAAGATATGCCATATTTATAATTTGAGAAAAAGAAAATTTGTGGCATGTCAAACAAGTGAGAGTTTCTTCTAATTTAAGCAATAATCTTCGACTATAAAACATGTTCAATTTCTTCACATGAATCATTTTGGACAATCTAGAATCACAAACTCAAATCTATTCTAGATTTCTTGAATCTTATTTTTGAACCTAAAGCATGAAACTTTGAATCATTTAAATATATTTATAAAAAAGGTTCAAAATGGAAAGGGATGCACTACTATATGTTTGAAGTGATCATGGTGAAGAATTTTGATAATATTGATTTTGGTAATTTTTGCAAATTTTATGGCCATAAACATTACTTCTTGGCTCCTAGAACTCCTTGACAAGATGGTGTTGTAGAAAGGAAGAATCACAAATTGCAAGAAATGATTAGAATTATGCTAAATGGAAATTGCTTACTTAAAATTGTTTGGTTGCAAATTCTTAAACACTAAATTTGGGAATTATCAATGAATTTGAAGTATGTGGCTAAATTGATACTAAATGTTTTTGTATGATTGACTCTATGTGCAAAAATTTTATCCAAATGATTATACTTTCGTCATTTCATCACTAATGCCGTCACTCATATTTTTACTATAAAGTGATGATTATCCTCTTATTTTAACTTGCAAATATTTGGCACCTTGTGATTAATTTAGGGGGAATATTATACTATTTTCTAATTGTTGACTTAAAGTTTTGATCGTATATAACATACTCCCTATATGCTACCCTTTTAAGATAAAATTTGAAAAGCATTACTTCTCTTATAAAAGATAGGGAAAATACATGTTTAAAGGATAGGGGGAATGTATGTGATATCTAAATGTTTCCTATTGTCATGGTTTTGATCTTAAATGTTATATCCTTTTTGCTTATGCCAAAAGCTGGAAGATAGTTAGACTATTATGCAAAATAGGGGGGAACATTGTAAGGGAAAACTTATATGCATGTTGATAGGGAGAACATAAGTGAAATCAATAGGAGGAATATACTTGCAATATTCAAACTTTATGTTCTTTGCCCAATTCAATTTGTTTAATATTTGTATTGTAAATCATCTTGTTTGTCATAATCAAAAAGGGGAGAGATTGTTGACCTAATGGTTGACTTCTCTTTTTGATTATCACAAACAAATTGTTTTTAATTCTAACAAGTTGAATTTGAGTGTTGATAGTAATTATCGCGGAATTAGTAACGAATGAAGGCACAAGAATCAAGATCAAGAATCACGCACATGGACAAACGATTATGGCGCTTGAAAATCAACATGGAAGCAAACTGGAGATTGACGAACATGGTGATGGAAATCGAATATTTGCATCAAAAATCACGTTGGAAGAAGAAATTGAAGACATTAGATATAGATGTGTTTTTGAACTCAAATGTAAAGGTAAGACACTTTTATATTTCGCATCTATTATAGCTCAAACATTTAATATGCACGGAAACATTTTCATGATGCAAAATCATTTTGTGAAAAAAAAAATTATTTTCACTACCACTTGCATAAATGTTTTAAACAAAAGAAAATAAGTTTGATTTTTGAAAAAGTCATATTTGAACTTAGACCATGATTCCGAAAAAAGAAAAAAAGAAAGTCGACAGGGTTAATATCATTTATTAAGAGAGAAGTTTTCCACATGTAACATTTCATTCTCTTGTTTCTGGTTGTAGGTCGTGTTGAGGTCCCATAAAGCTCAACGTTGTATAACGATTGGTGCTCCTTATTGTAAGTCATTATGTGGGTCATATTGAAGTCTCATAAAGCTCAATAGTGTAGGTCGTGTTAAGGTCCCGGAAAGTTCAACGTTATAAAGGATCAATGCTCCTTATGTGGGTCTCATAAAGTTCAACGTTATGTCAATCAATATAGTGAAAAAGACCTTGCTCGTGTCGGACAGCTTTGTAACGAGGGACGTAGATCATTGCATTGGATCGAACCTCCACAACATATTGTTTGGCTTCTCTTCCCTTTTACTTATAGTTTTTACATTTGTTTATTACTCAAATCCTTATATAGTTCTTCGCTTTTTATCGTGTTTATGGCTATTTAATTAATTGATTCATTTACTTTTGTATTGGTTGAAATCTAGAATTAATTTTCGAAAAAGTTTATATAACCATTTCCCCCCCCCCCCCCTCTTGGTTAGTTATCCTTAGGCTTTCAGGACGATCAAAGGAACAGGTCCTTGGTCCTTAACACAAAATACCTTGAACGGTCAAAGGAACAGGTCCTTGGTCACCAACAAAAATGCATTGGACAGTGAAAGTGGCAGCCTTTGGTCCTCAATGTGCGCAAAAAGTTCTGCAATTTTGAAATAATTGCGGCACAAAAATTTAACCTCTACACAAAGGAAATCTCGAATGTCAAAATCCTTGATTCGTTCCAAAAATTTGAATCCCTGAAAAAAAAATGAAAAATGTTAGTTTCAACTTTGTCAAAACGACAATAATCAACAAAAAATGGATCGAAATAAAAAGACAATTAAAAGAAAAAGGAACCAGAAAAAAAAAAGGCAAAGGAAAAAAAAAACAGAAGATAAAGTCACGTGTAAAAAAAAAAAAAAAAAAAAATAGGTTTCTGCTGATTGACAAAAACAAAAACAAAACACATATTTGTTTGGTCTCTGCAATTCTGACTCTATTTGGTTTTGTGAAAACCAAGACATAAAAAAAAAAAAAAAAGTCCCAATTTGAGAGAAACCAAACACAAATTTAACAAATCTATTTGGTTTTGTAAAAAAAAAAAAAAATAAATAAATAAAAGACACAAAAAAGTACATATATAATTTGGTCTTGGCAGAAACCAAAGAGACCAAACAATTGTTTGGTATGGTTTCCCTTTTGGTGCAAAAACCAAGGAGAATTAAAAATAAAATAATATATATATAAACGCATGGCAGAAATCATTTCTGCCAATAGAAACAATTAATTATTGTTTCTACCAACGAATTTCGCTTGGCGACCGAAACTGTTATTAAAATAAAATTAGAGAGAGAGAGAGAGAGAGAGAGAGAAATGAAAAAATAATAATAATAAATTAAAAAAAATGTTTATCTCTGTTTACAAGATTTAATAGACTTATTTCCAAATCTCATAATTCAATCATATAAATAAGCAAGTATTGGACTTTACTCAAGCCTAATTTACCATGAAACGTAAAAAGAATATTCAAATCAAATTTGTTATGTGTCATATAAAATAAATAAATAAGCGAAATTCGACATAAAATAATTCTTATTCTAAAATTTGAAGGATAAGAATTTCATCAAATTCACATTTTGTTTTCAAATATTTCATCTGTATTAATTTACTAACGAAAAGTTTGAATTCGAATCAAATCCTAAATTAAAAAAAAACCAAGAAATTAGAAAATAAGATTTATTAATTTATTTCATAATGAATAAATAAATCTTGAGGGAGCATTTATAGGCATAAAAAAATAATAAATAAATAAAATGAATTTAATCGATTTAAACAATTAATCAAATTAAATTTTAAGTCTACTAATATCTATAAAACTCAAAGGCCCATATCACATTTTAAATAAATAAATAAATAAAATCATAATTACTCAATTATTCATTTTAATTGAGTGATTACCAATATTAGTACGAATTTTCCCCAAGAAAACAAAACCAATGGTCTATAAGGGAGGAGGTGAAAGCAAGAAGCAAAGAACACAATCACGAAGTGTTAAAGAAATTCCAAAGCCGGAAGAAGGGAAGAAATCCTCTCAAACCTAAATCCAATAAAACCAAAGAAGATAAAAATCTTCTTCGAATCAAACGGGTTCAAGCCAAATCCAAAAAGATTAAAGTCTTCTTTGAATCAAATTAAGTTCAAGTTTAAACCTTGAAGTTCAAGTACCGAACAAGTCAAGCCTCAACAAATCAAATTCTCGAAAACCAGAATTCAAGCCATGTGGCTCCTCGTCTTCAAATGTTCAGATCATTAATCAGAGAATTTTTACAATTTACAATTACAAGAAGGTCAACATCACTTGTCTTTTATCAAAATACACTTTGTTATGATTTTTGTATTTTAATACACGAAGTTCGTCGTACAGCCTTATCCAACAAGGTTCCAAATATTTTTACACAGCAAGCAAACCTAGCCCATCACTCTACATCATTCTACCTAGGTAATAGCTTGGTTGAACCCCCATTAAGAGTTCAAACTCATACTAAGAATTGAACTCTTATGCTGGGCGAGTCACGAATCACCCAAGTGGATTCGATACGTGACGCACGCGAATGATAGATGCCGACTAGATGTCAAATCCATCACTAAGGCTGACTATGAGTCACTACTAATTATGATCCAAGATAAGATACTTATGAAAAAAGATTAATACAATGGGCAAGAAATAATATTTTCTAATGCTCAACTCAATGAACACAACTAATCTAAAAAGGTCATGTGGTGATGACTCTTAAATCAACAGGCTCTTCAAAGTTTCCCAAACTCGATTGCTACCTGATAAAAAAAAATATATGAGTCGATAACTCAGTGAGTGGAAAATTTCTAAAATAGTTGTCCTTCATCATTTATACATATCTATCGAAAGTCGAATTCATATCATTTAGCAGTTCAAAGTATAGCAATAGGTAATAATAATCAAGATATGAGACACCTCATAATGCTAAAAGATATCACCTAATAGTAATGATATTCTAATCAACTAAAATCCATATCATCATCTCATCACATTACACGTAGTCCACCAAAAATGTACTCTCTGACTAAAATATGTAATCCGCCCTGAAGGGCTGAGCACTTTCGCCTCGGGCCTTTGGCACCCTCCGTGAACAAAAGTCTGTCTCAAAACCTCTGGTAATCAATTTTAGAACACGGTCAAGGTCCTTCTGTGAACTATATGTACACGGTCAAGACCAATGTCAGGTCAAGACCCCTTCGTGTAGGATAAAACACGGTCAACGACCCTCTGTAAACTAGAAGAAGTATATAATCATGGGTACTTTATGGTTGATCTCAATATCACATATCACATTCTAATTCATAAGTAATCCATATACAATCTTAATGATTCCACATATATCATAACGAAAGAACCTTTCTTAGTAATGATGTAATCATATAAGAAATTCTATGAAGGGCTTCATGCCAAAAGTTTGTCTTAAGCTTAAGGGAGAACTACTAACTGGGACCCAAAATTTATGGACTATGACACATGTGTAGTATCAGGGTTGTCAATGAGAGAAGGCTTCTTGGTTACAGAAGGGGGTAGCGGGATTAGCTTCTAGAGACTTGGCCTCTGTTCTTGTGAGTTAGGTTTCATTTAATGCGATCAAGTATTCCCCCTCTCCTCCTTCGATCTAGTCGTCCCCGGTCGAGATCACCAAAAACGCCTTAGCAGATACATTTCAAGATCGAGTTCGCCAATCCGTCCTAATAGTTCGAAGGGTTAAGTACTTACCTAAAGGCAGGAGAATGAGAAAGATCGATGAAAAGGGGGTTGATTGGCTGGCATCCCCACTACTTGTATTGATTTCATCCCCCCGTATGCTATGTTGGAGCGGAAAGGCTCGAGCCAAGATCATAGGATTGAACCTTCTGAGACTGGGTTTCAGGTATCACTTTCTACTCTTCATTATCGACTACATCTATATTAATAGACCACTGATGATACGCCGTTTTCTCTGGTGTCGACCACAGTCCAAGAAGTAGTCTTCCCATTTTCTAGCAAGAAGAAGTAAGGATTCGGCGCTGGGCTAGGGTAGGGTCAGAAGATGGTCCCTGAAATCATACCTCTCTTCATCTAATAGCACAAGACGGTGGGCAAGAATTAGACTATGGAGAAGGTTTGTGATGTGAGCGGTTCAAATTGGTTTGATCTTTCCCAATCATCCTAGCCGGAACTTGTACGGAGGTGAAGGGACTGAACTTCTTCCTTGAAGACCCAGTATTGCTTGTCTTTGTTGGCGGTGTACACTACTTTACTGAAAGAGAATAGTGCGCTACACACCTTCGATGCTGGGTCAGCTATAAAGTTTATGTTTGTGGATGGAATCCCCCAAGAAGAGTTAGAATGGCAGTTCCTGCCAGTACTTTTGGCTGGCTCAAAAATAGTTCAATGCTTTTACTTTCTCTACATTGTGAACTACATAAGTCAAGCACGGATGCGGAATGAGACAAGCCGCTAAAGTCATTCATCCTTTCCTAATCCTTTTCTTTGAAAAATGGGAACAACTCATAATCATTGAGAATGTCATTTCCAAGGCCTGTAACACATCAAGCTGTGAAGGCCCCTACCTTGAAGTTGCTTCTTTCTACTTAGTACCATCTTGACTACCTCTAGATTCTAGAAGTAGTGAGACCGTAACACATTACCTCTGTTGGGATTGAGCTTTATTTGACCGATTGGCCAGCTTTCCTTGGGCGAAGAGGAAGAGGCATCCATAGTATAAGAATTAATTAAGAAAGGCCTAGCACTTAGTCCATGATTGGGGAGCTTATAAATAGGCTCTGGGAAGGAAAGCCCATTTGTGTAAATATTTAAAATTTTGTTTCGCACCATTCCATAAGTCAAACGCTTCTTTTGTGTCTAACAACTCACCAGACCAGACTTAACTTTTTCTTCTACCCTTTCTCCTATGAAGTTCTGTCCCTAGATGGTTAGGGGTTTTCTACACTGGGTGGGGAAGAACGAACTTGAAATCCATACATAGGAGTGGCCACCCGATGGAAGCATAGCTTTAAGCCCTTATTGTCCAAACCTCGAGGCGACAAAATGCCTCGACGTTCGCGGTTCCAAAGTTGTTCGGTAAACTCCCTCCTCATATTCGTTCGTTCAAGCAAGTCTTCTGCTTTTATCTCTTTTCGGTTAAAATCAAAGAGAAAGAAGAGAACGAAAGGAGAAAAGAACTTCGTATTTTGGTAACCCACTGGCCTGCCTTCCCCTAACCATAGGAAAATCAGCGAGTTGCCCCCACTTTGACTATTGAGTTTCCATCACTCGGGTCTTTGAGTTCCACCCGAGGTAGTGATGAGTTTCACGTGCTCTAAGCCCGGCCCCTACGAGGCTAGGAAGATTGCCCGTAATCTGAGTAGTACCACCCACCCTTACAAATGTTCAATCAAGTCATACTCGAAAGGCTTGGCCTTCTTCTAACTGGGATGATTCGATCCTTTGCCCCAGAAGAATTTACATAAGAAGAGGAGGGTGGTAAAGTATACTTCTTGTAATAAGTTGGATCTGGTGCAGAAATTCAACAAAAATGATTAGCTTCTATTTTAAAAACTGAAGCAAAACAGAAGACAAGAAACTCAATGGGGCAGCAGGCATTTGATAAGTTAAAATAGGTGATTACTTCGGAATAGGTTTTGACTTTTCCAGAAAAGTCCTTCAGTGAAGACCTAACGAGAGGCTGAATTCAAACACACCTAAGATCCACAAGAATCGTAGAAATTTATGAAAGATCAACAGGGGTACATATGCTTTATTTATCACCAGGTATAGATGAATACTCTATGGTAGCAACAGGAAATTCTTTAGCGTTGAATCAGGCTTGCTATTCTATCACTCCTTGCCCGGCCTTTACTTGATAAGGCTCCTTCACCAGGATTGATCGACAGCCTCTCACGTCATGGTAAGCAATCATAAACTTCTTTCGATCTTGAATGCTCTGTTCCACCCCTTGATTACTTTCTGGGATGACAGCAAGTCTTTTCCCCATTGGTTCCCCTAACAGTGCTTCTATCTCAATAAGTGAGTTTGCTTTCCCTGCCCGACATTCCAAAGTCATGGGAGGACATCGCCCCGGCGGATCGGGAAAAAGGGACATAATCATGTAATAGTATAATTACTAGATTGATTTTTAAAAATAAAGTTTTTCCATTCACGGATTTATGGATAGAAATCTGATTAAATTGACGAGTCTTTCCAAATTCCATGTCCCTACCTAAAATAACGATAGAATTTCTCTAATTAAAACCTAACAATTAAATTAATACAAATCCACCACTCAACTTCTATACTTACGCTTACATCTCTGATTCTCCGACTTTTCTTCTCTTTAATGATTTATCAACTAATCACCATACGCTATCAAATTCATTAAACCGCTCACACTTCCTTAAAATCACTACCTTTTATATATACAACCCCTATACATAGTTAGTCCAATATTTAGACTTCAATATTTGTCATATAAATTCATTCAAACCTTTAAAAATCTGGAAATTCAATATTTGACAAAAACAACACTAAAATTCTAGAATATAGAAATCTGGCACCAATTTCTGTATATTCAAATTTGGCATTGAAACCATTGACAGAAATAACACTTTTCTTGGTAGAATTTCAGAATTAGCACCTACAAACGAATTTAGCAAGAAATTTAATTATAAATATAAAAATCTAACCCCAAATCCTTTTAACTCTCTAATATCTCATAAATCAAGTATTATATATATATATATATATATATGTGTGTGTGTGTGTGTGTGTGTGTGTGTGTGTGTGTGTGTGTGTGTGTCACATAAACACAATAATTCAAAGATTGAAACTCTAATTTACAAACCCATTTCACATTTCCTTCCTTTCAACACTAATATTATTGTTGTTTTTAACGCCTCAAGCATATATCAACAATCATTAATTTTTGCTAAACCTTAAATTCGAGAAAATTTCTGTAAACTCAAAAAGATAATTCAACCTATTTACACCTACCTCTCTAATTCAATGGAGAAATGGATAATCCAAGCTTGAAAACCCACTTCTTCTTCTTCCTTCTTTCCTTCCTTTCTCACGTTTCTCGGTTCTTCTCTGCTTTCTTACCAAAATATGAAAATTGAATGGGTCAATTATCCTTTAACTGGTCAAGTGGTGACTATTACATAATTGCAAGTCAAGCCCCAATCTTCATAGCATATAACCTCTAGTCCTTTAATTATATTAATAGAAAATTTAATCCCTAAACTCTTATTTGGTATCATTTTTGTACTCTTATGTATTAGTATTTACAAATTAAGTCCCATAAAATTGTTTCTTCAACTTATGACTTTGACTAAATCCTAGATTTTGACTATAAAATAGTGGGAGGTAACAGTTTGGACTATCGAAATAATATATGATTGTATGAAAATTTATATATAAAAGAAAGTTAAATGACATTATTTATTTAAGTCGTTCTTCACGAGGATTTGAAACATAATATTCATTTATAACAGAGTCTAAATCCATTTTCTCAGCAAATGCTTGTTCAATAAAAATTATCAAACAACTAGCAAGAAAGTCATCATTTTGTTGCGAAGTACAGTCTTCACATGTTTCATTATAGAAAAAGCCATTCAGTACTTGAAGTAGAATATAGTAATATCAATACATGATGAATCAATCTAGTCACCATAATATCAATCTTTGACCTTACTCTCTCAATCAACTGTTGACATTTGAAATCAAGGCTCACACTACATATCTATCTAATTATTTTTTTAACTCAAATTCCAATGAAATAATATCTTGCTTTGAAAAATCTTGCAGATAAAACTCCTTTGCAAGTGTGCAAATATTAAGATTGTCAAATTATCTAAATGAGTCTTTAGGGTCCAAAGCTATACTAAAAGAAAGGAGTTTTACTAATACATCATTAAATCATGTATTTAACACCATCATCACAAAATCTATTGCTTCGTCGAAAACATCAAAGATATAATAATGCTCAGCTGTAGTGTCAACATTAGAATAACCGGTGTTATACAAACCTTATAGATCCAGAACTTTCATATTATTTCTCGAGCCAAAAAAAGTTACTTCCTAAAGAAATTCTTCCCAATCGTCATCTCTCAATTTTTGAAAAAAATAGTTTTATAGCAGACACAAACCTCAAAGCAACCAAGATATCTTGAGATCTTTTATGAAGAGTTTGACATAGAACATAGGTGATTCTCATAATTTCATGCATCAAATGCAAGATAAATATGAACTTAAAACTTGCCAATTTTTTCTAAGTACCACGAGCTTCAGTATACGATCAGCCTTTTGAAAAATGGTCTCAAATATATTCAAGCACTTTGCGAGTTGTACAATACATATCTATCAAGCTCTTTATAGACTCGTAATGTGAACTCCAATAAGTAGCTCCTGATCACTATAAATTAACCATTTGATTGGCCACACTTCTAGAATCATGATCTATAGTGGCCAACATACGCTGAGAAATTTGTAACTTTGCAACTCTCTTAGGAAAAGATGTAATAATATTGGCACTATTGTCTAAATGAGAAAAGAAGTTCCAAATAACATGGACATCTTTCACTATAGTAACCAATGTCAACTGTAATCAGTGGACAAAAACAATAGACATATTATGTCTATTGACAATCTCTGAGAAAATGATGCTTGAAGGCCATTCCAAGCACTTCACATATTACTAGCACCATGATATTCTTGTCCTCTCATCTTGTTTACCTAAGGTTCATATTGAGCAAAAACATTGGATATCTCATTTTTAAGATTCAATGACGTGGTATGACTAACTCTTTTGACAGCAAACAAACGCTTTGTCAAGCTACCACGTCTGTTCACAAACCTCAATCTAATACCCATATGCTCTTCTTTAGATGCATTTTGTGCTTCATCAACAAGAATAGAAAAAGCATTCTTCCCCAGCTTCCTCTCAAATCATCCGTTGTACTCTATCAGCCATAATATGCAAAATTTCTTATTGAAAAATTGGAGCAATGTATTGAACATTTGTGTGCATTTTCCAATAAAACTTTATTAATATCTATTCGGACAAAACCCACAAGCGTACGCAATCATTGACAAGTAATAAATTCAGTGAGTTTTGAGTTATCGTCTCATGAGGAATAATGTTTAATCCTAGTTTACTATTTACTATTTACTATTAAACTTGATGTTCGTGATACAAAAGATGTGATAATACTATTATTTATATTAATTCTAAACTAAGAATGTAATAAAATTTGTTCTGTCAAATATGTTAATGATTGTATTAGATTTCTAAATCTTCCTATTAGTGTTATTTTCAATTCTTGACCCATAAAAAGTAATATTATTTTCTAATGTTAATGACAATTGATAATCCGATTTTATTCATTATTCTTTTTCAAAATATATTAAACCTCATAAAATGTCTATGATTTATTGATACCTTTGACAAGAGGCTTCAGTCAAATGGATGAGGCAACATATACTTTTATCCTATGATTAGTATTCATCAACATCTACTATAAAAGCTCACACAATGTGTCATTCCAAAGATAATACAAGTTTAGACTCTCAAACTATAACTTAGCAATCCTCACTATCATGTATTATCCCCAAAGTCTATCCCCTTTTTATGTAGAAGGCTCACATGTAAAGTACCTTTCACATTCAAATACTTATTATTTCAACTGACTTGATCGTTGGAATACACACGGTGTACTCCACCACCATTGGAGAAAGCTAGTGTGGCTAACGGTTTGTCCTAATGTACACAAACAAGTCTTACGTAAATGTGGAAGGTCTTGGGATTTGTTTGCCACATGGAAAGTAGAAAACCTGAGGTAAACAAGTATCGCGTAATTTTTGTTGTGTCAATAAATCAATAAGTTGACTAACTTATATAATCTTTTTAATTTGCCATATTTTCTCAACAAAAGAATCATGAATATTAGTCAATGAATATTAGAGAAGGTGGAGAATACATCCCACATTATTGATGTGAAACTAATTGATGTTACTGGTCATGACCGAAAATTCATGGGAAAAGATCTCTTTTAGGCCATTAGAGGAGGTAGAGGAACCATTTTCAGGATTGTGGTTGCATTTAATGTGAAATTACTTGTTATACCAGAAACTGTGAATGTTTTCAATGTTACAAGAACATTAGAACAAAATGCAACCCAAATAGTACATAGATGGCAATATGTTGCTGACAATATTGATGAAAATTGTCAAAGATCCTTGTTTTTACTATCAAATAATGAGATATATATTTACCTTCCTTAGACATTTCATTTGTATTGGAAATTGTACATAGTTAGGCTACATACAAGAAACTGCACATAATTTGGATGATTACCTTAGACATAGGAAACAGAAAATAATTAGGCTACATATTTTTCTTTCCATAGAATCTAGCCATTATGCTTGTATAAATATGGTGGTTGTACATTACAGAAGCAAATGAATAAAATCCAATTCTCTAGCTCTTTACATGGTATCAAAGCATTGTGATTCTTTGCTTTTTCCATCTCCTTATCTGATCCACCATGTCTAACAATTCCAACAATGCTCTGGTCAATAATTCTCATGAAGTTTTTGTGACCCTCCCTACCATTGCTCAACTCATTAGTGATGTATCTTCTCCATATTTCCTACACTTCTCTGATCACCCAAGTTCCCTGCTTGTCTCCACCTTACTGATTACTGAAAATTATCACACTTGGCGTCGCTCCATGAAGAAAGCCCTTAATGGAAAAAATAAACTTGGCTTCGTGGACAGTTCACTCACCAAGCCGACTAGCTCCCCTGCCGAATCACAATTTTGGGATAGGTGTAATGACATGGTGTTCTCCTGGATTCTCAACAGCATTGACAAATCTCTCCACGACAGCTTGGTTTATTATGACAGCCCCCGCGATATTTGGACAGACCTTGAAGGTTGTTTTTCTTAGAGTAACAATCCTCATCTCTTCCATCTCCGGCGAGATCTCTCCACTCTCCAACAAGGTGGCTCCATCATTACTGAATACTATCACCGCAACAAGTCTCTTTGGGATGAACTCAAAGCCCTACCTCTTCCCCCATCATGTTCACGTGCTGTACTCAATGACCTTCAAACCTCACAATCTGCTGAACATGTTTTCCAGTTTCTAACTGGTTTACATGACTCATTTGCTGCCCAGCGGACTCAAGTTTTTACAATAGACCCACTCGCCTCTCTAGTGAAGGTTTACTCCATCTTTCACCAAGAAGAAACATAGCGCCGCCTTCACACCTCTGGACCGCCTTTGGAAAGTGTGGCTCTTGCTACATGTCTCTTTTCTTCACAGTAGCGTAACCTTTCTGGTTGTGGGCGCGGTTGTCCCAAATGCACTCATTGTGGTAAAGATGACCATTGGAAGATAACCTATTTTTGTATCATCGGTTATCCCACCAGTTGGCATCGCTCTCGTCAAACCCATGCTAGCCAATCCGCTCACTCGAACGCTACTCTATCCTCCAATGATGTTTTGGCTCTTGGTCTCAATTCTGAACAGGAACCGCAACTTCAGTCAATAGTACCATCCACTGCAAATTTTGTTGGTAATTCTATTGCTCTCTCTACCCACTTGAATTCTATTACTCGACCTTGGATCATTAACACAGGTACTTCTGACCATATGTGTTCTTCACTTGATGCCTTCACCACAATTCATCCTATTACTCATCCACGCTCAGTCACTCTCCCCAATGGTGACTTAGTAGCTGTCACTCGTGTTGGTTCAGTTTCTTTATCTTCACATATCACACTTCATCGTGTTCTCTATGTTCCAAATTTTCATTACAATCTTTTATCTGTTTCACAACTTACTCAATCGTTACAATACCTTGCCCTTTTTTCCCTTTCCTTTTGTGTTTTTCAGGACATCCAAATGAAGAAGTCGATTGGAGCGGGTAAAGTCAGTTATGGTCTCTATTTCTTTACTCCACCATCCAGTTTAGCATTCGTGTCCACTTCACTTGCCCACTTATGGCACCAACGTCTAAGCCATCCGTCTCTTCATACTCTTAATAAATCCTTAAATATGTTTCATTCTGTACAATCTTGTGATGTTTGTACTCAAGGCAAGTTGTCACGTTTCAAGTTTCATTCTCCTATCAATAAAAGTACTTTTGCTTTTAATCGCACATTTTGTTATATGGGGAAGTTATCCCACTATTACTTTATCTAGTGCACAATATTTCTTAACAATCGTCGATGACCATTCTCACTACACTTGGACATATTTGATGAAATTAAAATCAGATACCTTCACAGGTTTCCGCCATTTCTTTGCTTATGTCTAAACTCAATTTAATTGTGCGATCAAACATGTACGGGCTGATAATGGCCAAGAGTTTTTGGCCCATAATCTTTAATATTTTTCAACAATAATGGCATTCTCTACGAATGTACTTGTGTCGAAATGCCTAAACAAAATGGTGTTGCAGAACGCAAGCATCGTCATTTACTCAACATTGCACGTTGCCTTTGCTTCCAAGCCCACCTTCTCCTTAAATTTTAGGGCAATTGCATCTTCACTGCCACCTACTTGATCAATAGAACGCCTTCCGCTACCTTAATGCACAAAACACCATATGAACTACTCCATCACACGACACTTTCCTATGATCATTTACGTGTCCTAGGTTGTCTATGCTGTGCATCTACCCTACATCGTGATCGCGATAAATTCTCTCCTCGTGCTCATCGATGTGTCTTTATTGGCTATCTTTCCAATCACCATGGTTATCTTCTCTACGACTTAGACATTGCCACTACATTTATCTCTCGTGATATCCAATTTCATGAACACATATTTCCTTTCTCCTCCCCTACTTCAACACCCTCGTCCACCTTTATCATACCCACTAATATTCTTGACATTTCTTACCCATAGTCAGCCGAACCTCCCTCCCATACCACCATCGAACCTGCTATCCCACTGTTTCTCCTTCCCAAGATCCGTCACCGCCACATCGCCCCACTCAAACTCGACGCCCTCCTCCTCACCTCCATGATTATATATGTCCTACCCTTCCACGTACAAATGGCGTGGCTTCATCTCTCCTACGGCCTTCTTCAGGTTTGTCATACTCCTTCCATCCCTTCCTTAACTATGAGCATTTTTCTCATAAACACCGCTCTTTGCTCTCCCATATTACTAACGTTACAGATCCTACCTCACACATTGAGGCTTCACGTCATGCCCATTGGCAACAAGCAATGAACTCCGAAATCATAGCCTTAAAATCTAATGGCACTTGGTCCCTCACCTCCCTTCCTCCTGGAAAACACCCTATTGGTTGCAAATGGATTTATAAAAGAAAATTGAAAGCAGATGGTACTACTGAACGTTACAAAGCTCACCTTGTGGCCAAGGGTTGCACTTAAATTGAGGGATTGGACTATCATGTCACCTTTGCTCCTGTCGCCAAAATTGTTACAGTTCACTGCCTTTTGTCCATCATCGTGGCTAAAAATTGGTTCCTATACCAACTTGATGTGCACAATGCTTTTCTTCATCGAGATCTCGATGAAGAAGTCTACACGAAACCTCCTCCTGTATATTGTAAAAAGGGAGAAACTCAAGTCTGTTGACTACACAAATCTATCTATGGCCTTAAACAAGCCTCCTGCAATTGGTTTTCTAAGCTTTCTTCAGTTTTGCAAGATCCTGGTTTCAGTCCATCCACGGCGAACCACTCATTATCACTCTTTCACGTGGTTCATCTTTTGCAGCACTCCTTGTCTATGTAGATGATATTCTTTTAGTCGGTGATGACGAGAACTTACTCACTGATGTCAAGACTTTTCTTTCTAGCAAAGTCAAACTCAAAGATCTTAGTCCACTCAAGTATTTTTTGGGAATTGAAGTCGCTCGCTCACCTTGTGGTATTTTTATCAATCAACGCAAGTACACCCTGGAAATTTTATCTGAAAGTGGTTATCTCAGCTCGAAGCCCCTTACCTTGGCCATGGAATAGAATCACAAACTTCAAGTTGATGTAGGTGACCTTCTAACTAATGCTAGCCTTTATCGTCGATTGATCATCCGTTTACTTTATCTCACAATCACAAGAGCTGATATTACATATGTCGTCAACATTTTGAGTCAATTTATGCACTGCCCACGACAGTCCCATCTTAACGCTGCCATTCGAGTTCTTTGCTTCCTCAAAAACAATCAGGACAAGGACTCCTCTTCATAGCTACCAATGACTTTCAGGTTCATGCTTATGCTAATTCAGATTGGGCTAGTTGTCACACTATCCGTAGCTCTATTGCTGGCTATTTCATTTCTCTTGGTTCCAGTCCTCACTGCTGACGTTCAAAGAAACAATCTACCACTTCTAGATCTTCTGCTGAAGTCGACTACCGTGCCATGGCCAACGTCACTTGTGAACTAATGTGGCTTCGTATATCTTGATTTGAGCATCCCATATCCCCAATCGATGCTCCTCTATTGTGACAATTAGGCTGCAATACATATCGCTCGCAATCCTATCTTCCATGAACGCACAAAGCACATAGACATTGATTGTCACATTGTTCGTGAACAACTTAAGTCTAGCCTCATCACCGTCGCTCACGTTTCTAGCTCAGCTCAACTTGTGGACATCCTCACCAAAGCACTTGGTGTTGATCTCTTCACATGGATCATCTGCAAGTTGGGCATTTACAATCCCCATGCTCCAACTTGAGGGGGCGTGTCAAAGATCCTTGTATTTACTGTCAAAAAATGAGATATATATTTACCTTCCTTAGACATCTCATTTGTATAGGAAATTGCACACAGTCAGGCTACATACAAGAAACTGCACATAATCAGGATGATTAACTTAGACATAGAAAACATCAAATAATCAGGCTACATGTTTTTCTTTCGATAGAATCTGGTCATTATGCTTGTATAACGATGGTTGTACATTACAAAAACAAATGAATAAAATCCAATTCTCTATCTCTTTACAAAAATCTTTTGTTAAGACTCTGTCTAAGAAGCATTAACTTCTTTAGGAGAGATGACAACAGGAGCATTTTTAACTTCTCTATACTAAGGTCAGTTTTGTTGGGTAGAAGTCGTAACAAAATATCACTTTTCACTCAAATAAACAACTTTCATTAATCTCACAATATATAACTCACATAATAGAACAATTCTCTCTCAAAAACTCTCTTATACAATCATTGAATTTTCTCTTCTACTCGATAATGCAAAATACATACCAATACATCTATTTATAGAAAAAACTAAGAAGTGTTCAAGATGATCAAGTAATTTTCTTCAACCTCATTTAGTAAAAGAAGTATTCAAAATGGTTAAGTAACTTCCACCTTCTTTAATAGAAGATGAGTTCAAAATGGTTAAATAATTTCCACCTCCTTAATAGAAGAAGGGTTCCAAATGGTTAAGTAACTCTTTCAATTACTCTCGACCAATGACAAGCTTTTCCTTCGCCATGAAAAATTCTTGTATCCAATAAAAACTTTTGCTTAATCATGTTGAATTTTAAATAAATCATATATTTGAACTTCTTCTTATTTCTAGAATTTCCATGGTCAAGTTTACACTACTTTCAACAGGTTTGATGATCTCCTTCCAATAATGCAAGAGAAATTTCCAGAATTAGGTTTGGTGAAAGAAGATTATATAGAAATGTCGTGGATAGAGTCCACAGTGTTTTTGAAGGTTTTCAAGGCCAATCACTATATATTTTGCTAAAAAGAACTGGAGTTTCCATGACGTTTGTCGAGTTTGCACGATGTTTGTCAAAGGAAAATCCGATTATGTGAAGCAACCAATTCCGGAAAATGGTCTTAAAAGCATATGGAAATTCCTTTACAAAGAAGATGCAAATATAGCTGAACTGTAATTCAGTCCATATGGAGGGAGAATAAACGACTTCTTAGAATCGGTAATTCCTTTCCCACATCGAGCAGGCAACGTACTCATGATCCATTATGTTGTATCCTAGAGTGAAAAAGATAATGTAGACTCAGGAAGGCATATAAGCAGGATCTGGGGTCTATACAGCT